>NC_085949.1:10610564-10915846 GCF_963556715.1 Cydia fagiglandana | reverse complement strand
TTTCGGCTACTTATTACACAACCTCACGTGTATTTTTTTAAATTTTTTCATTCGACCTAATTTTAAGAAAAATAGTATTGTATATAGAAAATCATGTTTTTTTTCTATTTTCGTTAATTAGACTCGCTATTTTGAAGTGCAGAGTGAAGATTTATGTTTAGCGAAACCGAGAAAAAGTATCTACTCATGTGTTAGGTGTCTTTTTCATAGTTTCGTTCACTGTAGAAAAATACACGTGAGGCTTCCTTATACCCCCCTCCCCCAACGTGATCTATCGTGATTTTTTCGTGACCCCCCACCCCCTATCGAACCTCGCGTGATTTGTGCACAAGCCACAACTGACATTAGGTGCAAATTTTTCGTGGTCGAAGTAGGTAGGTATATCAAATTCTAGTTAATTGTGTGAAAACTGCATCAAAACGAATCGTAATCGATTGCGGATCGATTATAAGTTAGGTAATTAAAAACCTGGGTATTTGACTGTATTAAAAATAAATAATTTTACACCATGCACGAAATAAAGCACCAGGAGATTAACAGAGAAACGTAGACCAGTTATTTTTAGACACAATTTCTATTTTAAAACCCGTATAAAACTAAATATAATGAGTATTACCTACTTGAATTGTGTCGCTTAACTTCAAACTCGAGTAAATCCATTGGACCCTCTCAGCAAATATCTACCCTATATTACGTTTTCTTAATACCAAAATCGCATAATCTGACAGATGGATTTACCCGAGTTTGAAGTTAAGCGACTCAATTGATTGTGTGCCTGATTTGATTGTGACGTCACATCTTAGTGTTTCATATAAATTCCATAGTAGCAGAATCGTTTTGACAGTTCGAAATAAGAAACCGATTTGACTAGTAGTCAAAATTAAATAATCTATTAAAAATATTCTGCTGGCGCTCAGCGGCTTCCTCAGCCGAAAGCCTCAAGCGCCGCAAATATGCCGCTCTGGGAAGCAGCTACATATTTGCGGCGTTTGGTGTCGAAACTTCGGGGGCCAAGTGCGCGTCGACTGTACAAAGACTTGTCGGCGCGCTTAATAGAGGCTTCTGGTGACCAGAGGGCTGGCCACTAGTTCGCCCAGCGTATTAGTATCGCTATACAGCGGGGAAATACGGCCAGCCTTCTAGGCACCTTGCCCGTTGACGGCGACCTGGGGCAAATTTTTAGTGTTCCGTACAAAACTTTGTTTACGGAACACTTATGGGATCACTTCGGTCTTGCAAATCAGTTAAATACGTTTTTCTCAGAGACCGTTTGACATAGATACCTAAAATTTGGAACAGTTATAGCAATTACCACCACTCATATTGTGAATAAGTCAAAACTGCTTATTTCTTATTAAAGGGGGAAATTTAGGGGGTTGAGAGGGGTAGGCTGAAACTTTTTTCATTTGTAAGAATCGTGTGGGGTACCATTAGAAAGCTTGCAAAAAAATGAGTCGATGGACTGATTTTGACTTCATTTTAGACTGCAATAGTTTCGTCAAAAAATGCATTTAAAGTTGCAAGTTTTCATACAAAAATTTTCACCTCTGTCCTGGCGATTTTCGCGAAAACTATAGCTAACAGGCAGCTGACCAGTCAATACCCAACTTAAAGAAGCATGGAGACGGCGGGAAAATTATCAGCTTAACTTTATCTTTATTAGTTTTTCAACTGCAGCTTGACCTTTGGTTGCTTAGGGCTAGCTAACTGATGCTTACACTGGTCAATTCATATTAGGCGAGAAACATCCTTAGTTAAAACTTTGGCATTGAAATTTATGACTTATGTCTTTGACACAAAGTTTAATTCTGCTTGCTTATTTTTGTGGGATATTTAATTTTATCTCAATAGCCTACTATAAGTATGAGAGAGATCTACAAAATACGACCTTATTATATTGCAAATAAGTTTCAATTTCGAACGGGCTTTCCAAGCAATGGATTAGGCATCTCAAAAATCTAAAAAATTCAAATTAAGAATTCCGTTCTTGACTGTCGTTGTGTTTTTTTTTTCCACAATAGAAGAGTTAGTAAGGCGTATAGAGATAATAAAGTCATTTAATATTTATGAACAGCTTTGGCCTCATGTATAGATTTTATTGAGAGTATCTGATTCGTCGAAACAATATACACAATATTCCTTTTCATTAAGTACCATTACATTTCTGTATTAATTGTATAATTATAATATCTATTAATTATATTCAGTACTTGTGTATATTTTTGAACGGATCGGTGAGCAACAAGATTCAGGGCTATAACCGCGAAATAGAGGTTCGCAAATTGCGAGCATTTTTCTCTGTCACTCTAATTACGCCTTCATTGGAGTAAAAGAGAAAGATCCCCGCAAATTGCGAATTTCGGTTTACGCGGTAGCCCCTCAGTCCTGTTACGAGAAAATAATTTTGGAAGACATTAATAGTATATGACAGTTAAATATCACAGTTTTTAGAAACAAAGGTAAAATTTACGAAATATTTAAAGTAAGCCGATCTTGTTTTTTAGCAGTTCTAAATAATATTAAAGTCTATATATATGGCATAGAACTAGAAACAAAATCAAATAAAAAATAATAATGAGTTCTAAATTCAAATTGAAGGAGTATACATTTTAAGGTATTATAGGCCAAGCGCGCACCACGATATTAATTTTTGCGACACGATTTTAGAATCGCACTGTAATATATCGCAGAAAATTCACTGCGCGCACTGCGATGAAAATGAAAAAGTCGACCAGTCGCTTGTCATGAAACGTGTCTTTAATATGCGATTGCTGTATGACTTTGAGCATTTATAACACAAAGGTGATCCCCGTCTATTTCCATAATTAAATGGTCAACATCTAGCGTCTCATTTTGAGACTCCGTTGGAGATGCAGGTGCCGAGATGTTGGGGTTTGGAGAGCGAAATGCCGACTGAGGTCCGGCCGGGGTGCGATTTTATTATCATAGTGCGCGCGGGGCCATACAACTCCGCATGCTGCAATTCACTTTGCGACAATCGCGTCGCGAACAATCGCGGAAAAATGTGACAAATCACAATTTAAAAATCGCTGCGATTTTTTTGTCTGATATGCACGCACTAACATATAAACACATACGTTGCATTTCTGTGACAAAATTATCGCAGGACAAAAAATCGTGGTGCGCGCTTGGCCTTACTCTAAATTATTATAATACATCAAGCATTCGCGAGATGCTCGACTTCGGTATTCAAACACAAAGCAATAGTACAAGAATCTAACTAAATGCAAAGGCCGAAGGAGCGATTCGAAGATCCGAAGCGTCCGACAGACGCGCGCCTCCCGTAACTTTTCCAAGTATTTTTAAGTACAAGTGTCTAAGTCGCAAGATCCAAAGGCTGAAGTCGCATTGGGCCGAAAGCCCGAAGCATCCAGGAGGTCAGTTCTAAACACAGGTAATTAATACAAGTGTCTAAATGCGAAGGCCGGAGGCCGAGCTCCGCGTAGGGCCGAAGGCCCGACGCCTGCAAGATGTCAGTGGTTAAACACAGAACTGACAGCCTGGACGCTTCGGGCCTTCAGCCCTACGCGGAGCTCGGCCTTCGGCCTTCGCATTTAGATACTTATACTATTGTTCTGTGTTTAAGTACTAACATCCTGGACGCTTCGGGCCTTCGGCCCCACGCGGAGCTCGGCCTTCGGCTTTCGCATTTAGACACTTGTACTATTGTTCTGTGTTAAAGCACTGACATCCTGGACGCTTCGGGCCTTCGGGCTACGCGGAGGTCGGCCTTTGGCCTTCACATTTAGACACTTGTACTATTGTTCTGTGCTAAAGCGATGACATTTTGCTAAAGCTCGGTTTTCGGCCTTCGCACTTAGACACTTTGTACTATTGTTCTGTGTGTGTAGTTGAATACGGTATCCTAAAAACAGGCAAACAACCTCTGTAAAATGTAACGATGCGAGCGGTACGGCTACCATCAGTTTGGCATTGACATAAACGCTACCGTGGGCGTGAACGTAATTTACTTTCTATGCATCTCGCTCGTACTGACATATTAGTGCGAAAGAGATATACCTATAGGAAGTAAATTACGTTCACGATATCGTTTATGTCAATGCCAAACTGATGGTAGCCGTACGGAACACTAAATGCCTCGAGCTATCTCGGACTTGGCCAAATTATTTATCTATAGTTTTGTAAGTTTTATTATGTTTGTTTATTCCTTTCTTTGTTTTTATCAATAAATAAGTTCATTAAAAATAAATTAGATCCTTATTTTCGTGGAGACATTCTACAAACCACTTCGAGCCTATCACTACAGCTGCCCTAATAAAATCTTGCACCTTGCAAAGAGCAAATAGGCAGATTCGAACGTACACTGACATCTAAACTCAGATCGTGCATTTCGCTCGTACTTGTCCCTACTTATACTCTCTATCTTTAGGTATTTAAGTAAACAAACAATTTGTACATTTTCGGGTAGGGTAGTTATAATTATGTATAACATTCATTAGTTAACCAACCAAATACAAAAGCGCCTGGATCTGTCACTGAACGACCTGACTCTAACCTACATTATTTGATCATGTAACGTTTTCATTTACCCACAACTGGCCTAAGGAGCTATTTGATTGAGGGTAGATTTTGTTTACTTTTATTTAAATACCTGTATAGAGATACAGACTATATATTGGCGCAATGGTGTCAGTATACGTTCGAAATTGGCAGCAATCGTTGTATTGTTTATGGTAACATTCCATTTCTAACCGCAGCTGCATTACTGACAATTTTACTATGGAAAGTGACAATGACAGCGACGCGTTCAGTACCGGTAGTGCAGCTGCGGTTAGAAATGGAATGTTACCATTATTCATAATTACCTTATTGAAGTAGTTTTTAGAGTAGGTACCTACTAACTACACAAACCATATAAACCATATGCGACACAACTGAAAACCGCCGTGTCGCCGAAATAACTTTTTAGCTTGTAATGTAAGATTTTACTATCGTATGTATGTTAGTTTGTAAGGTATGTACGAGTATCTATGGGCCTTAGTTGCCTGATAATAAATGATAGTTATTTGATTTTTGATTTTGATTTGAAACCATATTGAGCTATGTGGGGCTTGGTTGATTTGTGAAATAAGTGAAGTCTTTTAATATTTATCTATTATATTTATAATTCTCCATCAACAATGAAGTCTTCACCATTCGAAGCATCATTGGGCAGGGTCCTTTGGCAAGGACGACACGGCACAGATTTAGCGAAGATTGCGTAATCGCTGACGGTTATTTGCGGAAAATAGTAGTAGATGTAGACCCACGGCCTGCTATACCACACATCTGGAGTTGCGCCCCCGCTTACGATTACTTTGATACCAGTGATCAACCTATTCTTCATTTCCTAGAATAAAAGAATGAATTAAAAAAAAATTAAGATGAAATGGGATGAGCGCGTTTGTATACAAATTACAAACGTAGTGTATAGCCTGGCAAAAAAGAGTAGAAATTAAAAAGTGCCAACACTGTAGTGTCGTCTCTTTAAACTCAATTTATATAAGAAAACGGGACGACACTATAGTGTTGCCACTTTTTAATTTCTACTCTTTTTTTGCCAGACTGCTATGCCCCGTCGTTTAGTTTTGTTTCGATGTTTTGATTACCTATTATAATGAGTTCGGAGCGAAAACCAAATTTTTTTTTTTATAATTCTAGCATCTGCCCGCGACTTCGTCTGCGGTGGATGATAGTTATGATAATTTCTAAAAAAAAACCCTGTGTCCTTTCTCAGGTCTAGAACTATTTCAATACCAAATTTTATCTCAATCTGTTAGCGGTTAGCATGTAGAGCAGTGGTTCTTAACCTGGGGGTAATTACCCCCGTGGGGGTAAAACCGGTATTTTACGGGGGTAATAAACTAACCTAATATAATAATACAACAAACGTACACGTTTTATTTTTTATTACCATTGGGAGGAGGGGTAAAATCAGGTTCCCTAGATAGTCATAGGGGTGACCGGACTGAAAAGGTTAAGAACCACTGATGTAGAGGTAACGGACAGACAGATAAATAAATATTCGTATTTAAATTATTTGTGTATGAAGCTGAAATAATCAATATAACCATATATTATTAAATAATAAGGATCAAATTGGGACCGTCTGCTACTTACAGGAACCTCAAACCAATTCTTGTAACTGAATGAGTAAATGCTTCCCCTTTTTTGGAAAGATTCTTCTCCTCTCGAGAAATTACCTGAAACATTAATTTAAGTTTTCCTGGGTAAAACAGGTGAACAGAAAAACCAATTTAGAATCAAAATCATCACGAGAACTTTAGTGCTACATAAATAGTGAACAATACTATAAGTAAATGTAGTCATAATAAGTTATGTAGGATATGTAGATAGGACCACCTCTTCGGACCACCTTAAAGTTTAATTTTAAAATAAACTGCTAAAAAGCTGGTACCTACATACAAAAAACTAGACATACAGTAGACAGAGCCAAAGTAACAACCAACAACGAGTACAAAAGAGTACTTAGCATAATAATAGTCATTTGTTTTACAAGGGGGCAAAGTTGTTGTTTAACCGCTCGTGCTAATATTGATACCCGAGCAAGCGAAAGATTCCAAAATTGAACCACGAGCGTAGCGAGTGGTTCGAAAAATGGAATCTTGAGCGTTGCGAGGGTATCAATATTAGCACGAGCGGTTAAACAAAATTTGCCCCCGAGTGAAACACAAAATTTTTCACCACACCAACCCGAAGCAAATAGTTAGGGAGGCGAGGTAGCTAAATGGCGTAGTAATTCAACGGCGCCGTCGAGACCTATCAAAATCGAAAGATAAAATAATTTCGAAAAGAAAAGCTCGTATGGCAAAAACCATTTTAGCGGTGGGTTTGGCGTGTACGGTTTTTCAAAAATGTTAAAAAAAACAGTTACTTGGGCATTCTCGAGCGCGTCAGATATTCATACTACGTATGCCCCGAGTGCCTCTGATAACAACGGTATACTAATCTGCCGGTTTGCGTGGTGGAGGTAGGCATATAAAGTAGTCAAAAATGCAAAAAAAAAAATTTACTAGAGCGCGTCAGATTTTCGGAAGGGGTGTTAAGTAGACCCCAAGGAAGCTTCCTTTAAAAAAACTGACGATTTCGGCGTGACGATAAGTTACAATGAATTTTTGAAAATGCAAAAAAAAATGTTTTTTTGAAATACTCGAGCGCGTCAGATTTTCATAGGGGAGGTTTATCTCGGTATCCTAAAAGCATATTTTTTTAATCTGACAAAAATGTTGGTGGGTTCTCTTAATCTGACCGATTTTATGATGCGTCAAGTCAAAAAGTTTTAACTTTGGACAAAAATGTAAAGAGACCTTTTTTGTGTAAAATAAAATTACCTTTTTTGTTTATTTAAACTTTTTTTTTGTAAAATGTATCGTTCGCGACTTATATGCCGCAACGCGTTCTTAGGAAGACGAAATGGCTCCTCCACACTTCCGGTCATGCGGAAACCGGCAGATTTTGTAT
Organism: Cydia fagiglandana; assembly: GCF_963556715.1. Lineage (NCBI taxonomy): Eukaryota > Metazoa > Arthropoda > Insecta > Lepidoptera > Tortricidae > Cydia > Cydia fagiglandana. Next base: position 10,908,343 of record NC_085949.1, on the reverse strand, counting down.
TTTTAGTAAGTTTTAGATTATATTCTTCAAAATAAAAAAATAAAAAATCGCGCTCGAGAATGCCGGATTAACGTTTTTTTTACAAGTTCGCGACCCTATAACTCGGCGGCGTCAAGGACTTATCGTCAGATTAGTTAAATTTAGTCTTTAAACACTAAAATCGACCCCCAATATCTTAATCTGACGCGCTCGAGTATTTCAGACTATCCATTTTTTTTTACTAATCTGATCGTCTATCCTAAGCGCGCGTCACTACATATAGAGCTAAATACTTTACAAGGTTGTTCTAGGGTAAAGGCACCAGTAGTCAGCCTTATAACGACTTTTTTAAATTTGAACGTTCGGCATTTCTACAGGATTAGTCGGATAATTAAACAAATGACATAGTTAGATCAATTGTTTATCATAATTTTAAAACAAAATATTTAAAAAAATAACAATCCTCTTAATAATATCTATAATTAAGTTAAAACAAAAAGTGGCACTTTTCTCCAGTAGTCAGCCTCCAAAATCCAGTAAGCAGCCTCTGTGTACCCAGTACTCAGCCTTTATAATATTCATAATAATTTGATCAAAATCACTTATATTTATATCATAACCAACAATATGATTATCATTATTTTTTCTTATATATAAGTACCTACATACAATTCTTATATCTAAAAAATTTGTCAAGCGGACCCCAGGCTCCCATGAGCCGTGGCAAAAATGCCGGGATAACGCGAGGAAGAAGAAGGTACCTATTCGGTAAAAAATAATGAAACGATTATATGCAGATCTAATTATGATTAATAAACAAAGTCATATACCTAAAAAGCAAAATGATAGTTATGTATAGTTAACGTCATAAACATGTATACACTTTTGAACCTTATTTCAATGAGATAGGGTTTAAAAATGTGGACATATTTTTGGCGGCGACGTACCAAGCAACGTCAATGGCCGAGTATTGGATCCGCGAAGTGGAGTGAAGAAGTTCCAGTGGTCAGCCGCATTATAACATAATTTCAAATGCGGCTGACTACTGGATTTTACTTAAAATTGACTAGGGCATGCCTAACTAAATTTGAAAATGTAAATTTAACGGTCCTAACGGTCGCATTGGCTCGAAAATAATAAAATAAACGAATAACCCAAAGGTCAGCCGTGGGGGGCTGAACACTGGATTCTATGGAAAAAAGTTTTATCCAGTGGCCAGCCCCCTCAATTTATAAGTGAAATATTGATATTTTCATCAAAAGATGATCCAATTTAATAGATAAACTAATAAACAAACCAATCATTAACAAAAATAATAACTTATAACATTAAAACATAGTTTTTCTTGCCTGTTAAGAGAACACCACGTGCAGTAAAAAATATGGCGGACATGACACTTTTGCACTCGTCGACAAACAGCACCTGTATGAACGAGTATATTCCTTCCCCCCGTTCCCTCGCCGCACCTGTCGTGTGACGTATTAACCCATAAGGAATCAAAGCTCCTATTTGAGTACTCGCGATTTGTTTAAACGAATATACCAGATATTTATGACCAATAAACGACTCAAAAGGCTGACCACTGGTCCCTGGCTGGCCACTGGTGCTGTTACCCTACTAGGTCTAAGGACTCTAAGGTATCTCTCATAATTATCTTAAACTGCCACGCTCGAGTATTGCCGAAAATTCCCCTATTCGCCTCCCTAACTAAAATATTAAATGTAAATATCAAACAAAATCAAACCAAATCAAATCCAAATGAATGTTATTAAATATTTATCATCCAAAATCATCATTTAAAAGTCAATTCTACCAGCAAACATAAGAAAAAAAACAACTCAAAATTTGCATTTGATTACTTTGCCTCACATGTGGATAAAATGCAACTTTGCTATTCGTTTTTGAAGTGCAAAGTAATTATTTCCGAGCTGGTGTGGTGAAAATTAAATTATACTTGTAGTTCGCCCGAACTGAGAACTCGTCAGAGAGAGAGTAAGAGACAATTTTCGAAAATCGCGCGAGGTATATTGCATGGTCAGTGGAGCCCTTAACTGATAGATTTATGTCAACATAGGGATTAAAATAAACTGTATCTATGGTAAGCCTAAATGTTTCTTATCACATGTCAAATATAGATGGACAAGCAAATCTTGTCAGTAGAAAAAGGCGCGAAATTCAAATTTTCTATGGGACAATGACAATAACCCTTCGTGCCTACATTTTTTAAATTTGCCGCCTTTTTCTACTGACAAGATTTGCTTGACCATATACCTATATGATGTTTATTTCATTTGGTTTTATCTTGCTAATCATTATTATAAAATGGTAAATTTAAAAATAATATTATAAATGTGTAAGCCGAGCACTTTCATTTGATACCAAACTCGACCATACTTTCTTGCAAATAAGATGACCAGAATAGCAAGACCCCGCACAAATAGCTTTTTAGCCTTCTAAGTTCTACTAGCTCAATAACCCCGTGATCGAGCCTGCTCATAATTTAATGACTAAAATATAATGCCCTCGACTACACGTTTACCCAATTTCATTTAAATTAGAACAAATTACTTAAGTTATTGTGTAATAAACTATCTTCTGACAGTTCAGCTTAAAAACATCGAAATGCCGGGACGTGCCGCGTGTTCAAAGTTGAATGTAAGACTTCGCTTCGCTCGCTCGTTCGATTAATCATTGACTTACCAAATTCATGAAAGTAATTTGTTGCATTTGTAACTGCGACTACTGCTATCAATAGGCACAAAACCTCAAGCCTCAAGTTGCCGGCAGCCATTCTAAAACCATAAAAAAAAACAACGGGTTGCACTCCGGGAGTGCCGACAGAAGTGAAAACTCAATGACTCGTCCAAAATGTCTGCAGGGTGCGATTTTTAAATTCGACCCCTCGATTTCGTGTATTTCGTTCAATAATATCTCCACTACTATGCATTTAAATTCTACTTATAGAATTGAAAACGAGTGGTCAATTAAATACAACTCGATTCCAAATTTCTATCGCTCTTATTTCAAAAATTAGCATTTCGCCGTTTTCCACCGATTTTCGAGTGACGAAATCGAGCGATCGAATTTCAAAAATCGCCCCCCTGCACTATGTACTCATATAATTGACCCATCCTCCTTTCTATTGAAAAACTTTAGTTCCAAAATTGCTGGCCAGTGAGCTTAAATTTGTAGCGTTAATTGTTTAAAATTCGAATAGAAATTGTAGAGTTCCCTTGCAGGCCTCGCATCTAAATATTTGGTCATGATATTTTGAGTTTGATTCACCAGTACTAGAGTTCACTTTTATTAGAGATTTCATCAAGATTAGCTTTATTGAATTATATTTGAGTGATATAAAGTTAGAATGGAACTGTGAGATCCTCGTATTTCAGCCCGTACAAGATTAGAACATTGAGCTTTATTGCTTAATACAAAAGTCCAGTTTTAAATAATTGACCTGATTATGATACGTTATGACTAAAGTTCTTTGGTGAATAACATTGTCCGTGACACAAGACGCAGCGTTATGTTACGTTACGCTGAATCGAGTTTATCATTTTTACCCCACCTCAAAAAGTGCTCAGCGCCGCTAAAGAAGTTTTCACTTCAAAAACTTGGTTCCTACTTAATGTGGAGTCCAGAAGGGGTGATCAAATCGACCGATTTGATCAGAACTGAAATTGGCATCAATTTCCAATTTAATCACCAATTTTAGATTTATATCTTTTATTATAATACATATTTATTTATAAGGCAGATACAAACGTTAAAAATAAAAATAAACTAACTTATCTATAAAATAAACCTAAATTAATCTTTTATTTATATTTTTTAGGTGATATTAGAGAGCTGACTAAAAATGCCTCAAAACGAAAATACTGGCGTCACTAATTGGTTGGCCCCATTTTATCGGTAATATCGGTCATGGTCGGCGGTTGAATAGGGGTGTTTCCTGTACTTAAGAGTGCTATTACATTTCGGGGTTGAGCGAGTTTAGGTATTTTACGCGCTGCGGCAGGCCGTGCGAGCTCAGTATGCCGATCCCTTCTACCACACTCGCACTACAATGATGGATTTAACATTCTTGATCCTTCGCGAAGCATATTGAAATCAACCATAACAACACTAACTGTACTTAACTTTTAAAGTCCTAAAACTGTTATTTGGTAAGTACGAAAATACTAAATGCAGTGCAAATGTACATAGGGGCTGTTCATAAATTACGTCATCTATTTCTGACGGTTTTTGACCGGGGCCCCACCCCTCAAATCATCCAAAAATCATGCTTCGGATGACTCTGTTTCCTCCTACGTCATGCTACCATCATCCGATGTCCAGACCCCCCCCCCCCCTCCTTCCATTTGAAACGACGTAATTTATGAATAGCCCCATACTCGTACTTATGAAGGTATATTACTTGAAAGAAATTATAGGTACTCGCTTATTTACATGTTTCGTCATTGCATTTGGTACCTACAGGTTGTAAAGTTTGTAGCAACGAGGGTTTAAAAACGAACTGGTATGACCACCACCTTAATCATCACCATTATCATCAGATCCTCGGATCTGATGATAATGGTGATGATTAAGGTGGTCACGGATACCAATCAACCATGTAGTAACATGATTAGGCTCGTTTGATTCGTCTCAATAAGATCTTTGACACTGAAGATACACAGGGTCTGATGATGGAGCTGGAAAGTGGCCACGGGTACCAGTCTATCATGTAACTAAACAACTTCGTGTTTGGGCTCGTTTGATTCGTCTCAACAAGATCTTTGACACAAGACAGTACTCAGGGTCTGATGATGGAGCTGGAAGGTGGTCACCATTACCAATCAACCATGCAACTAAACCACATCGTGTTTAGGCTCGTTTGATTCGTCTCAACAAGATCTTTGACTCTAGGTGATACTCAGACTCTGATGATGGAGCTGGAAGGTGGTCACCGGTACCAATCAACCATGCAACTAAACCACTTCGTGTTTGGGCTCGTTTGATTCGTCTCAACAAGATCTTTGACACAAGACAGTACTCAGGGTCTGATGATGGAGCTGGAAGGTGGTCACCATTACCAATCAACCTTGCAACTAAACCACATCGTGTTTAGGCTCGTTTGATTCGTCTCAAAAAGATCTTTGACACTAGGTGATACTCAGAGTCTGATGATGGAGCTGGAAGGTGGTCATTCATCAGGTCAGTCATCATTGGTACCGGTGACCACCTTCCGGCTCCATCGTCAGACCCTGAGTACTACCTTGTGTCAAAGATCTTGTTGCGACAAATCAAACGAGCCCAAACACGAAGTGGTTCAGTTACATGGTAGACTGGTACCCGTGGCCACCTTCGAGCTCCATCATCAGACCCTGAGTACTACCTTGTGTCAAAGATCTTGTTGAGATGAATAAACCGTGCCTAAACACGAAGTGATTTAATTGCATGGTTGATTGGTACCGGTGACCACATTCCGGCTCCATCATCAGATCTTGAGTACTATCTTGTGTCAAAGATCATGTTGAGACGAATCAAACGAGCCCAAACACGAAGTGGTTTAGTTGCATGGTTGATTGGTACCGGTGACCACCTTCCGGCTCCATCATCAGACCCTGAGTACTATCTTGTGTCAAAGATCTTGTTGAGACGAATAAAACGAGCCTAAACATGAAGTGGTTTAGTTGCATGGTTGATTGGTACTGGTGACCACCTTCCGGCTGCATCATCAGACCCTGAATACTATCTTAAGTCAAAGATCTTGTTGAGACGAATAAAACGAGCCTAAATATGAAGTGGTTTAGTTGCATGGTTGATTGGTACTGGTGACCACCTTCCGGCTCCATCATCAGACCCTGAGTACTACCTTGAGTCAAAGATCTTGTTGAGACGAATAAAATGAGCCTAAACACGAAGTGGTTTAGTTGCATGGTTGATTGATGGTACTGGTGACCACCTTCCGGCTCCATCATCAGGCCCTGAGTACTATCTTAAGTCAAAGATCTTGTTGAGCCGAATCAAACGAGCCCAAACACGAAGTGGTTTAGTTGCATGGTTGATTGGTACCGGCGACCACCTTCCGGCTCCATCATCAGACCCTGAGTACTATCTTAAGTCAAAGATCTTGTTGAGACGAATAAAACGAGCCTAAACATGAAGTGGTTTAGTTGCATGGTTGATTGGTACTGGTGACCACCTTCCGGCTCCATCATCAGACCCTGAGTACTATCTTAAGTCAAAGATCTTGTTGAGCCGAATCAAACGAGCCCAAACATGAAGTGGTTTAGTTGCATGGTTGATTGGTACCGGTGACCACCTTCCGGCTCCATCATCAGACCTTGAGTACTATCTTGTGTCAAAGATCTTGTTGAGACGAATAAAACGAGCCTAAACATGAAGTGGTTTAGTTGCATGGTTGATTGGAACTGGTGACCACCTTCCGGCTCCATCATCAGATCAGAGTACTATCTTAAGTCAAAGATCTTGTTGAGCCGAATCAAACGAGCCCAAACACGAAGTGGTTTAGTTGCATGGTTGATTGGTACCGGTGACCACCTTCCGGCTCCATCATCAGACCTTGAGTACTATCTTGTGTCAAAGATCTTGTTGAGACGAATAAAACGAGCCTAAACATGAAGTGGTTTAGTTGCATGGTTGATTGGTACTGGTGACCACCTTCCGGCTCCATCATCAGATCAGAGTACTATCTTAAGTCAAAGATCTTGTTGAGCCGAATCAAACGAGCCCAAACACGAAGTGGTTTAGTTGCATGGTTGATTGGTACCGGTGACCACCTTCCGGCTCCATCATCAGACCCTGAGTACTATCTTGTGTCAAAGATCTTGTTGAGACGAATAAAACGAGCCTAAACATGAAGTGGTTTAGTTGCATGGTTGATTGGTACTGGTGACCACCTTCCGGCTCCATCATCAGACCCTGAGTACTATCTTAAGTCAAAGATCTTGTTGAGCCGAATCAAACGAGCCCAAACACGAAGTGGTTTAGTTGCATGGTTGATTGGTACCGGTGACCACCTTCCGGCTCCATCATCAGACCCAGAGTACTATCTTGTATCAAAGATCTTGTTAAGACGAATAAAACGAGCCTAAACACGAAGTGGTTTAGTTGCATGGTTGATTGGTACCGGTGACTACTTTCCGGCTCCATCATCAGACCCTGAGTACTATCTTGAGTCAAAATTAATACATATAGAATGTCAGGTCGTTTCAAATATTTTTAATCCTGTCCGGTAGTTTATTAAACTGTACCATTATAAATTATAATACTATAAAAACAGTGCTAGGATCAAAGTCTCTCGTTGCGGTTTACACGCACACAGTATAGCGTTTTACACGGCGCCCGCCGCACACAATGATAAAAAATCTCGTCGTCGCCGTTGAAAATGTGCGGAGCCGACCGACACACGTCCTGCCTCTACAAGCTTTGCCGCGGCACTGAGCTGGCGCAGCGCGCGTCATCGGTAATATAGAGTAGTTTTCAAAAAATTGCCAAAAAATTATAGTAGAATTTCATAAACACTAATGTATACCAACAGTATAAGCAAACGTTGCAGATTGCTTGAGTATGAAAATGACTTCGATATTAAGTAGATTTTCGTAGGAATTGACACTTGTTTCGGAGAGAAAATTGAGTTCGTTTTACTTTGATTTTCTCTTTCTCAAAGGTATGTAGGAAAAATATCGTTTGATATGCCTAAAGTACAGGGTATTAGTAATACAAAATAGCCAGGTTTAGCAGAGTAAACTTCTCAACATTTCCAAATAAGAGCTTGCCGTTCAGTGCTTCACGGGGTTTTTCGGAAACGACCATCAGAAAAAAATTCATTACTAATTTAATAAGTCCTTTTTCTAATATTTACAACGATATTTAAAAAGATAAGAAGACACTTTTACTGGAACAAGTACTCATTGTTTCTAATAATGAGCACAAAGTCCTGAATTTCGTCGACTAGTATCATCAATTTTGCATTATTTCGACTTTTCTTGTAAGAGCGCTCTTATCGTGCACGAAATAAAGCACCAGATTATTATTAGAAAAACATAGATAGCAGATAGTTTTAAACACAATTTGTATTTATTGAATCGGATTGAAATATAAAAAGTAGCTGAGTTTACCGTGACGTCACTACATTCGTTTTCATAAATTTCATATTAGCAAATCGTTTTGACAGTTCTAATAAAGAAGCTGATTTGATTTGTAGGAAAGTAGCCTATTCGGCGAGCCAAACTGGGATGATTCGATCGGACAATTTAACCAGATTGGCGAAAAATTGATTAGTCTTCTGGGCATGCTTTAAACAATTTTTTATCAAGCAGCAACTTCTGCGACCGATACTATGTAGTATGTATTATTATCATAAAGGATGACTCACGTTAGACCGGGCCGAGGCGTCCGACGTACATATAATTTTCTATGGCAGCTGATCGGACGGGTGTTTTCCATAAAAAACGAAGCACCGGAAGTTCCGGCCTGGCCCCGACTCGATCTAGCGTGAGTTAACCTTAATATTTGGCTGCAATTGCTCTATGGTTTCTCAATTAGTATTACTGGAAACCACTTTACTCAGCACTCAGGCACAAAGGCTCAAAGTCAGCTATCCTATTTACCATACAAGTTTCATTCTATTTTTCGATGAGGCTTTTTTTGATGATTTTTTTTCCAATTTTTTTGCCATTTACACTAAATTTTCCAAGTTAAGCCTAGGCCGACCAAGTGCATTGGAAGCTAACTAAATGTCAGGTACCTCCACCGGGTATGCATTTTATATTTTTTTATCAGGTGTGTTTCATGCAGCCGGCCATTATACTGACACTTACCCCTTGACAGCGCAGAGTAGACAGTGAGGTTTGCCGTACCTAAATGGAAATGATTAAAATTCTAATGCTGTAGTTACACGTGGGTTTTGCAGCAAAACTAATTGAGAGACCGTGGTAATTGCAGCCAAATATCAATTAACGATAGTTACACGTTTAATAATTGTTTCAGCGATCCGCATTTATTATCTAAAAACTTAATAGTAATGAATCATTTATGAATGGAATTCATTGATAAACTGGGTATGCACTTTTGCAGCTGGGTGTGCATAGAAAAAATATTGACGACGAGTTGGTGAGCAAAGGTCTCAGAGAACAGGGGGTCGATTTTTTAATTTCGAGCGCCCGATTTGTGTGGCTCCCTTCAATAAGTATATCTCGAACACTAGACATTTAAATTCTGATAATGAAAATGAGTGGTCATTACCACCAGTATCTTCGTATTTCAAAAATATCAATTCGCCGTTTTGTTCACACATTTTCGAGTGACGAAATTCATTTATTGGGTAGCCAAAGTATAATCGCACTATCACGAAAAAAAATCTTTTAAAATAGCACCATGCATATAGTTTACGAGCCTAACCTATTCAAGTAGAGTTCCTTATTTGTTATAATATAACTGAGCCATAATATAAAATAAAACATATTTTAATTTCAAGCTACGTGCTTTACATGGTTTAAAATTTAAATAATATTATATGCCAGTAATACTTACCTCAATTTAATAGCATATAATTTATAAAACGCCATACCACAACAGGCATACTCGTACCACGATAGCAGTGAATAACTTAAATATCCCAGTGCTGTACTTTGTTCCAATAGTTGCCATCTTCAACCTTATTCCCTTGTGATGGAGGTGTCAATTATTAGAGTTAGGCTGTCAAATACTAGGTCTTTTACCATCTAATCATGAACCAGAAACATTTATTGGGAATATTTGTTGTTTTTCAACTCGCAGTTAACGTGTCGGCTTTTATTAATGAATATTTCTACGAGTTTGGTAAGTTTTAGTCGGGTTTAGTCACTTATAAATAAATAAATAAATATTTTTTTATAAATATTGGGGACATCTAACACAGATCAACCTAGCCCCAAACTAAGCAAAGCTTGTACTATGGGTGGTAGGCGATGATATACATACTTATATAGATAAATACATACTTATATACATAGAAAACACCCATGACTCAGGAACAAATATTAGTGTTCATCACACAAATAAATGCCCTTACTGGGATTCGAACCCAGGACCATCGGCTTCGCAGGCAGGGTCACTACCAACTAGGCCAGACCGGTCGTTATATCTTCTTGCACGATCCCACTAACCCCGAGTTAAGCGGTTAAACCGTTAACCCAGTGTCAAATCGTACTGGCAACCATGGTAACTCCAGGTTTAACCGGGTGAGTGGAATGGTGCAAGTGGGCCTAGTGCCACTTCGCACCTTGTCACAGTGACATAAAATGAAAGTAGTATGTAGTATCCCAACCGAAGTTAATACGGCATAAAAATCAGGCTTCGGCCGAAGGATAGGTTTCGGCCAAAAAAATGCCGAATCTTTCGCCCGCAGGCACAAGTTTGAAGCCAAACGGCCCGGATTCGGCCAAACTTCGTTTTCGGGTTCAGAAAAAAAAACCGGTTGCGGTCGGACACAAGGTACACATTTCTAGGGAAAGTAAGGACAGGTGAAGAGAGAGGTGACCACTGCTTATGCTGGCTACACACGTAACTATAAATCGTAGCGATTGCTACGTAGTACGTGGGCTATCAAAATCTCTGCAAACTTTTCTTGGTCTAACTCTCTGTTTTCCGCAGTCCGTCCCCGTCCCCCCGTCTCATGATTCTAAAATGGTTGACAGTCTAAATCAGTGGTTCTTAACCTTTTCAGTCCGGTCACCCCTATGACTAACTAGGGAACCTGATTTTACCCCTCCTCCCAATGGTAATAAAAAATAAAACGTGTACGTTTGTTGTATTGTTATATTAGGTTAGCTTATTACCCCCGTAAAATACCAGTTTTACCCCCACGGGGGTAATTACCCCCAGGTTAAGAACCACTGGTCTAAATAATTATGGTTGAAATGTGTACAGTGGGTATTTATTTTGTGGCTGACACAACAAGCCTTTTTGCTTTTTTTATACAAAAAGTACGACGCTGTAAAGAAAATTAACCTTAATTAAAAAGAAAATCTCGGCGTGAAGATTAATGTTAATTTTATTTTATGTATTATTTTAATTATTAATAAATTATTATGTTTAATGAAATCCTTTCTCAAAGAAAATAGGTTAAGATAAAAAAACATTGCGAATACCCAAATTAGACCTTAATACATAGATATAAGTTATAGTTTTATAAGTAAAGAGTAAAGAGTGCTGTATTCCGCCAACAAACTGTCCAGCAGTTTGGCGAAACCATATCATTGTAATTGTGTATGTACTTTTGTTAAAATAAATTAAATAAAAAAAAAACATTTTGACGAAAACTGATCTTCGTTTCATGTTTATTGCCTACGGGTAACAAGGAAGTCGGTAAACAAATTTACACAAAAGATGGTCAAATTCATTTGTTTCAATATAACAATTATGTTGACGTACCCGTAAGTCCTTACTTAACATTACGTATGAAATATACGAGTAGATAGAGTAGGTAGAGTCTGTGTGGAAAGTGAAGAGTCGTGAAACATATGGGATCCAATACATTCTACCATTCTACGACTCTTCTCTTTCCATACAGACTCTATGTACAGTCGCCAATATATCGGAGCGATCAAGGTGTTCACAATATCTGAACACGCACTCTAACGCTCTGACAATAGAGGCGTGTTCAGATATTTGTGAGCACCTTGACCGCTCCGATATATCTGATGGCGACAGTACATACCTACCTAGTACGTAAAAGAGGTTAACGAAATTTCGATTTTCTTGTTTCGCGATAGACCCCACGACTGTGATGGATAATGGCAGTGGCGCCCCCTGCTTAGTTTTGCGTAATATTCCCTATGAGTAAACATTTTAAATTATAGAAACCTTCTACTTATTCGTTCAGGATTTCTTTCTTCCCTTGTGACACAATCTACTATTTTCACACTACGGATAGGTTTGGATTTCCAAAAATCTACTTCTACCGTTTTCCAATTAATAAGTTATTATTATTCCAGGTTCCACCCAATACGGAGGTCACCTATGTTTCAGTGAGAGTAAATGCCATCAATCCCCCGAAAGTGGATTTCGACAACGAGAGCAAAACCCTGAGTATAAAGTACTCATTCTTGGAACTGCCTATTAGTTCATACTCGCTTTTCGTCAAAGGAACACCTACTGCTGGATGAATACAAATTAAATGCATACGATCATTGTCTTCATTTCTTGTGAGTTTCATTAAAACGAGTAGAAAAGTATTCTGAACATATTCGGGTACCTTACCTTGTAAACTGGCGTTCAAAAGTGCGGGAGATGTTTCCACACTTTCAACCGTAATATTAAGGCATCACGGTCGACATCTATTCATGCACTTTTAAACGCCACTGTAAAAATTAAAAACCTTTCTTTTTATTTGTAGTAACTTTAATTGTATTAACCTAATAAGAGTAACAAGATAAAGTAGAGGAATTTAAGATTGACAAGTTAAAAATTATCAGTCTCTAAATAATTAATATAGTCTATGTGGAAAGAGAAGAGTCGTGGAATGTACGCAAGTATTGGGCCCCATACAACAGACTCTTCCTACATGCTAAGGTAAAAGATACTAAACTTACATAATTAGAAGAAACTACTACTTTATAATATTTTCGGGTTACATTTATTAATAGCCCTAGTTAGTTTTATTGAAGAGCTGTCTTCTGAGATCCGGAGATGCTTTTAATATTTATCTTCTGAGATCTCCCCAGAGAAAGATTCTTTAGATTTTCCGGAAGAGTTCTTCTGTCTCTCCAGAGAAATTCATCATAGTCTTCATGGTATCCTCTGCGGTTTCTCCAGAGACAGCTTGCCTGACCATTCCGGAGGAAACCTCCTCGGTCTCCCCAGAGACACCTCTCTTGACTTTAGTGGAACCTTTGGTGTCCTTTGTGGATTTTCCGGAGACAACCTCCTTGCTCTTATCGGATATGTTCTCTGCGGTTTCTCCAGAGACAGCTTGCCTGACCATTCCGGAGGAAACCTCCTCGGTCTCCCCAGAGACACCTCTCTTGACTTTAGTGGAACCTTTGGTGTCCTTTGTGGATTTTCCGGAAACAACCTCCTTGCTCTTACCGGATATGTTCTCTGCGGTTTCTCCCGAGACAGCCTTGTTGGTTTTTCCCAGAGAATGTTGTGCAATATCCTCCCTGGACTTACCGGAGGAATCTTCTGCAGTTTCTCCGGAGACAACGCCCTTAACCTTTTTAGAGGAGTCCTCTGTTGTCCCTTTGATCGTCTCCGACTTGATATTTTTATATGAATCTGTTGTGGATTGTTCATAAATCATCCCGCTGATCATTCTTCTGATCAAGTCATCAGTGTAGTCGTAAGTAATTTCCTCGCTAATGTCATAAGAGATCTCTTCAGATATTTCCTCGGAGAATATCTCATCGATATCTTCATAAAAAATGTCTCTGATGTTCATATTCATCGGAATAAGTTTAAAAGCAGCTAAAATAAAACCGAAATCATTTATTTATAGCCAGAATAACAAAAACTTAAATGAGATTTTAATAGATTTAAAATCAGAGTGTGTATTTCTTTCTAAAATTTAAATTGGCTGCAAACCGATAACCGACCTTATAATTAATACAAAGCATTAACTTACCCGTGCTACCTATATTTTCTGTGACTAGCAAACATAAGAATAATCCTAACAAATATTTAGCAATCATTGTGGCTATTTTTGTATAATTATGGCAAATAATAGCATTAAAACCCGGCTTTTATACTAAAATTTTGTCACGCATCTGTCCGTATGATTTTTTTTTCTTTTCTTTAGTACATATATCAAAATTAAGTCCCATTATTAATTTAGCATGAAGTAGATAATATTGATAAGCACAATTATAAACTATTGAATTTCTTATGCAAATTATGGGTACCGGAACTTTTTTTTAATACGGATAAGGCATGGTGGATTCGATATAGATGATAAGCGATATAATTATGGTTTCGTAGCCTTTATAGTTTTACATAATTATAAACTACACTGGTAAAATAGATTGTCATACAAGTGTGCTACGTTGCCACACACGGCGTAGGGTTACCAGATGACAGGAATTTTCCTGACATGATAGGAATTTTCCTGACATGTCAGGAATTTTGGCCTTTTGTCAGGAATGGGGACGGAACACGAAAATGTCAGGAATTTTCTGAATTGATAGACTTTTTTATAAAGTACCTTCTTACTAACTTAAATTAATCCAAAAACATTGTAAAAAAAATAATTAACAAATCTTTACTCAAGCATACATACATAGGGGCTATTCATAAATTACGTTATTTCAATTTAGGGGGGGGGGGGTCTGTCGGATGACGGTAGCATGAAGTAGGAGGAAATGGAGTCATTTTCAATCATGATTTTTGGATGATTATGGGGGGGTCAAAAATCGTCATAAATCGATGGCGTAATTTATGGACAGCCCGATAGATGTTTTAGTAATTGAATAGGCAAAGATAACAATAGTAGGTAGGTAGCCAAACATCTTGTTTAATCGGACTAAACTACTACTACTAACAGTACTTACTCACCTAAATAAATATTACCCCCCCAGTCGTCTATGAATGTCAAGAAAATTTATCGAAAATTAGGAATTTTGTCAGGAAATTACAAATTTGTATCTGGTAACCCTACACACACGAGGCGATATTGTGCGCGCGAATTAAAAGCGAACTCGCAATAAGATAGCTGATGTGTGCAATGACCAATGCACACGTGTTTCATACGACGTTTTTCAAGAGGAAAAAACGAAAATTACATATTAATGAAAAAAAAATGTTAAAACAGTTTACAATATTGATGTATTTAATAGGTTTTTCAATATTATTGATAACGATCGTAAATGTCAATGTCAAGTAATCCGACTGGACACACAATGCCTGCAGTACATTGCTGGGTCGATTAATTTTGTTAGAAAATAATAAAAAAAAAATTTCATTTTAATTAATTGAAACTATTTGGACTGACATTTCAAATCATTTATTTACATACAATATATATACAGTGATACAACTAAACGAAATTAATAACTAGCTTAAATCTAAAATAGGCCCCTGAGGCCAATGCCTGAGACCAAGGATGCTGGCGGCATTTCCCCGCTGTATCGCAATTATTTGGAATTAATTCCTGATTAGTTAATATATACATATTCGGCTAGGTCACCCACATTATGTTATATACATATATATGTATACAGGGTGAAATCTGGGTCGTGTAGCAAGAAAGAAAAATAAGACTTGCCACTTAATTAGGAACACAACACTGTAGATTAGAGTGCATTAATTTGTATTTTTTTTGCACATACAAAAATAAAATACAAAATAATTTCTTATTTAGGGTCATGGTCACCCTACAACTTGACAAGACAAACATCTAAAATCTCGAAAAGAAAGTAGTGGTAACTTACGATAATTAACTGATTGATAACACTTATCTTCGGTTTTACATTCAGTGTAAAAGCAATTAAGAAGTTTAAAAATAATTTTCTCAAACATGCAATGAAATATTGATGTTATGTTCCTTAAAATAGGCTGCGAAGTATGACGTTTCAGGTGCGGCTAGGACAAAAGGTCGTTAATGGAATTTCATACACATCTTGCAGGCCTAGGCCGGCAAAGTCCTCTTTTTTAATTTTCATTTCACAGATATTTGTGACACAGCATCGTGGCATTCATCCATAAAAAAAAACTAGTGGCAGTATTTGCTTTATGGTTCGTAATGACACTCTGCCACTACGCCTATAAAAAAAAACAAAAAACAATGTTTGCTATAATTTGCAGTTTTATTTGTATAAAATCAACATGAACTTAATAAATAATACATTCTATAATTTTAAATTATAAATTTAACTACACAAATAAAAACATTTAAAATATTTCATCTAAACGTTAGCGGTAAAAAGGTCTACTCAAACACGCGTAGTTATATTTTTTAAATTGTTATGGAGGTAAAGTTGAAAAATATTCATTCTGTTTTATTGGATTTATGGTGCGTTGTTGATTTTTTGACTTTAATATGAGTTCCGACGAAATAATGAAATTAATATTAATTGTAAATCTTAAAAAATGAAATTAATTGTCCAAATTTGCTACAAAATATTATGTTTAATGTACCGCATCGCTCCTTACGTCCTCGTAATTTGTTTTATGTGAGTTTCGCACGAACTAATTATTCTAGACATACTTTTTTCAAACGAGTATCAAAAAACTATAATGAGTATTTCTGTGACATCGATCCATTTATGCACTCTCTTGCAGCTTTAAAAGAACATACGAGATCCAAACTGCTCTTGATAAAATAAATTATGACTATAATTAGTAGGTAGTAGTATTATCAGTTATGTTTTACTTATTTTCTCTTCGCAAAACGTTTTTGTACCTTTTAATGTTTACATTATGAACCTCCAGGTCTGTTCTTATATCTTTTTGTAAGTTATATCTATATTTTTATGTATGACTGTATGTGTTCTGAACAATAAATAAATAAATAAATAATTGTAATCGTAGGTGTTGGAATTGGCAGCGTAAGCAGAATTGATTTTAAATAACTTGCTGCCTCTGCCGCCAAGTCAAAGACGAAGTATGTATATGGTTGCTTATGGCAATTTTATTATTTGAGAAACTAAGAAAAATGGCTTACAGTTTATTAGAAACAGTTTTGTGGCATATTTTAAATGAATGTAACTACAAATTCGTCAACACTGTGGAAATTATACTTATTTACTCCATGCATAAAGCAACGATGTATGTGAAACATGATATCAACATGAAAGACTATGTGAACTTATGTGACGAAAACGACAATCAGACGGATACAAGGCGAAAAAATCAAAGATACATGAAAATATACGGGTAGTAAAAATACACGACTCGTGTAAAACATACGCGTGATAATGATATAGGTACGTGTTGGTTATATTTTGGGTGGTTTACTTTTAGTTTTTTCTATAAATAAAACTTGGGTTTCGTGGATTTTTTATTTTATTTATTTCATTGCATGTTTGAGAAAAGCACTATACATACCTCGGCGGGAAATGGGATTGCCCGCGCTCAGACCTATCCGGCCTCGCTTCGCTCGGCCGTCTATATGTCTTCGGCCGGCAACCCCTTTCGTCCCGGCCTCTGTAGTAATGTACTATTAAAGACTTTATTAAAAATATTTACAAGCACTGGGACGGAGACTCCACAAGCTTTTAACAAATACGATCACAACTTAAACATACTTCAGGAGCTGCTCAAAGTGTGATCCGTTTTGCTGTCGACACAAATCGCTCGCTTCTTAGGTTATCTTTTAATCTGCCGAGAGCAAAGTGATTCATTTTCACACTTTCAAATGCTCCAATATCTCGCTGACAAAGCTCTTCGATGGTACACCAATCTTTTGATTTCGCCCCAGAGAAAAAAATCCAAGGGCGTCAGGTCGGGACTACGAGGAGGCCTTGCCACGGGTCCGCCGCCGCCTCGGCCAATCCAACGTCCTGCTGAACTGTTCATCGAGGTAATTGCGTACTCGGTGCTCAAAATGAGCCGGAGCACCATCGTGTTGATAGTGTAGGTTATGCAAGTAATGTTCCGGCACTTCTCGCAGTAATTCAGGCACCACTTTTCTCAACATATCAATCGATAACGTTGGTGAAATAAATCCCGAGCAGTGGTAGCACGACGTGCTTGGTAATAAAACATTACCATGTCAGACTGCTCAACATTTGAAAACGGATATGCTGCGGGCATCTTTCTGCTTAATTATCTTTAAAATTACCAGAATTAATGAACTCAATGTACAATCTTTGAATGATTTTATTTATTTTAAAGTTTTGACTTTGTCATAACAGTGACGGTTGACATTTCTTACTCATCTAATCAGTTGTTTATTAAATAGGTTTTAACAGTAATTGTAAGGTAACCATAATTTGTGTTTTTAACTGGGATACTTAAATTGTTGATTAATTAATGAATAGCTGCAATTATTTAAAAATTAACTTTATACCTAACATCGCGTTAATTTACCGAGTTAAGTACAATAGGTTTGAATCACGACCCAGATTTCGCCCTGTATATTTTAGGTATTAGTTTTGTAGGTAGGTAGTTTTAATTTAAGGTTACTTTTTATTCTAAGTTTGTTATTAATTATGTTTATGGTTTTAAAAAATATAAAAGTTTAAAAGATATGTACTTAAATTTTTTGCTCTTATTATGGGCCACACCCTGTATTACCTTTAGGTACCATTTTTCAGCCTGACAGTAGTACCCAAGTAATTAACATATTTATCGGTTTATATACATGCTCGTGCAAATATAATGGGTCATGGCCTATTTTATACGGTTTATTTGTAATTACGATAGGAAGCTTAATTTTAGAGCCGACTATAAATGAGTATAACCCTTTTTAAGGAATCTTTTTAGACGCCCATCACCCTTCCCTACCTACCTTATTTAACTATTGGTATTGGTAAGTATACTTATTTATATTTTTTTACACGTAAGATTAACTTTGATTCTAACATTATTAAACGATAAAAAAAATAGTGAAGTTGGAGCTTCTTAGTCAGATATTGTATTTTAAATATCAACCAATATTTAAAAAAATATCCAATCATATTTGGGGTGTAAGATTGTTCAATACACAGATGACCTAGGCCCAAAGTGCCCCAAACTAAGCTGGTACTGTTGTAGCAAGGCGTCGTAATAACTATTAGTATATTCATAGTTTTATACTAAAATAATTATATATGTAGGTACTTAGATAGGTACTTAATATAGGTATACCGGGTGTGGCCTGTAGTACGAGCAAATAATTAAAACATAGATTGCACTCATTATCAAACTGCACAACGGGACTTAATCGCGTATTTAAGTTTTAAGATTTACCTCCGACGTTTCGAGGACGGCGTTGTCCCCGTGGTCTCGGAGAGTCTTCTCCGAGACCACGGGGACAACGCCGTCCTCGAAACGTCGGAGGTAAATCTTAAAACTTAAATACGCGATTAAGTCCCGTTGTGCAGTTTGATAATGTTTAATAATCGTGAAAGTTTAAATCAGTATAGATTGCACTCCTCAAACGGTGACACTTTTATTCAACAACTTTTAAAAATTATTAAGTATCTAGACTCCCTATAAAAGATGGAAAATCATTTATTTACAAACAATATACATACAGTGGTACAACTAAACGAAATTAATAACTAGCTTAAATCTAAAATAGGCCCCTGAGGCATTGTACCAAGGATGCTGGCGGCATTTCCCCGCTGTATCGCAATACTGATACGTTGTGCGAGGTAGCCGCCAGCTCTTCGCTTCAGCTCTATAAATAGGTATTATCTTCAATGGACGCCATCGCCACGCCATATAATTGTGATTGACTTTGCTTGTCAAGCCTTAAACATAACAAAATTCGAAATACATTGCGTCTTTGAATAACTTTTAAAGTGTATTAAAAATCAAACTACAAGTTATTTTTAAAAGTCGCTGCACAAATGTTGATCAGTATTAGGAATACAGCCTACAGTTAATTTTTTTGCTCATATTGAAGGCCACACCCGGTATAACACCCGTATCTTAGGAACAAATATTCGTGATGGATGTACAAATAAATGCCCTTACCGGGATTTTAATCCGGGACCTCTTGCGTTTAGACTGTTATCAGTTTATTTTTTTGGTACATAATTATGTAGGTACTTACAGAGTTGTTGTTTTTACTTTGTTGGTTTTTTTATTCAGCCCGCAACATCATGGGACCGAAAAATTTGCTTACACTGGTACTGGGTCTGCTGTTAATTGTGAATTACGTAACTGCCATTCAATGGGATTTCGAGTTTGGTAAGTTGCAAGTTAGCAATAGGAGAGTTAACTATTCAAAATTAGCTTGTTGTAGCTAACTCTCCTTAACTTTTCACGATAATTGTGAAAAATCTGTAACTTTTAACCTTTTGCGACTTTTTACCTAAAATTGCGTCGAAACGTCGTAATCGAAGGTAACTAAATAAATTCGCGTTTATGTATTTCTTATAAAATCGAGTGTTTACAAAGAGCCGATCACTCATGAGCTTACCGAAAAGGAGGGCTTTATTGGACCATTTTCGTATCGCAATTTTTATAATTTAACCGTAAGCATAATCCATTTCAACAACTTTAATTTATCTATAGTTCGTTTTTTAGCATTACAAATAAGGTAAACAATCTTGATGTGTCTTTTAATTAAAAAATACATTTTAAAAATAAGTTACGGCAAATATGTAACAATTATGAATCTAATAGGATCATTTATATTCTTCTGCTTCCATAAGTAATAATTTTTGATTTTTAAAAAGCGTTTTTCAATTAAAAGACATGTCAAGATCGCTTACCTTCTCGCAAGTTCTTTCTAATGCTAAAAAAAACGAACTATACTTAGGGCAACTTAGATGGTTCCATATTTTGTTGTCGACTTTTTAAGGGGTTCCGTACCCAAAGGAAAAAACCGGGACCCTATTACCAACTAAGACTCCGCTGTCTGTCGTCTGTCTGTCACAAGGCAGTGTTTTTTTATTATTTAATTGCTTCACCCCGAAATTTATTACAGAAGTTAAAAGTTTAAAAAATCATAACTCGAAACTACGAAAAATCGGCTAACTTATATCACATCATGGGCTATCAGAATATACTCCTATTCTGATATCCCACGATGTGAGAAATCTAAAAAAATATTTGGATGGTAAAACCATCCGGTATAAAAATATATTGTACAAAAATTACGGGTAACTATTTTACAATAATCCTCTATATAATATACTACGAGGTGGCCCAAAATATGTAAAGAAATATTTTTCCGAAATATCATTAAAATTATGACTATTGCAGTGAATTAACAAACAAAACATATTATCTTCAAAATCATCTTTAGCTTTAAAATGTGTTTCTTAAATTACCAAAAAATTACACGTAGTGAAAAATACTATTTGGGCCAACCTGCAATACCTAATCAGTGGCGTGGCGTAGCGTAACTAATCTATAGTTCGTTTTTTTTGCATTAGAAAGAACTCCACAGAAGCAAGCGTGCAGTTTTTATCAGGCTCTTTAATTGTTAATAATTATTGAATTATCTAATGTAGCATGAGCAATACGTATAATTTACTTCAAACTATTACCGCTAAAAGTGCCGGATTTGGAACTACAAGGCCGCTAAAAGTGCCGGATTTGGAACTGCGAGGCCCCTTGAAGTGCGAGGGTCCACTTCGCCCACGCCTTTTAGCTACGCCACTGGTTATTACCTACTGCTTGATAATAATCATTTAGAATAAACGATATTATTAATATACGAATTCATTGCCGCTCCCAAAACTCGGGGTTATAATTATATATTAAGTAAAGTTGCCTTCCATTGACACTTAATTCTAGCAACTCTTTATGTTATGTTTACACATTAATTAATTGAATTCATTAAAAGTATTGAAACATTGTACTCTGCATTATTTATTTTTATTTCCCCATTTTCACCCACAATGCAAGAAGAATGTTGATGTAAGTATTAAGTAACGTGGTTCTTAATTTGTAACCGACTTATTAAATAAATACTTATTATGTATTACCTATATAAGATACCTATTCGTACAATCAACATCGATTGCATATGAGACAATGCCAGAAAAATATCGGCCAACCTCGATTCCTTTTCCAATTAGAAATATACCTCGAAACTTTACATTCGAAGGTATTATTTTAATTATTCTGTATAAAAATTTACCAAAAGCATGTCGGGCCATGCTCAGTATAGGGTTTAATGTACATTACAAGCATGAGAAAGTACCTTCGGTTTTTACATCTTTTTACTAAGAAGAGAAGATTTTTTGCAATAACTCACAGTTGGACCGATCATGTTCACTATAGTTTTCATTGAAAGTATTTATCAAGCTTTAGTTTCACGTTTTATTGGACCTTTCAATTGGTTCAAAGCTTCAAAAGTTGAGCAGGGCGGGCATTTTTTTTTTCTCTTTCAGAGATTATTTACAAAAATATTAACTTTATCATAAAATGGTTTTAGAGTTTTCGTTTTGAAAGCATATTCGTTTTGAAAAACTATCCAATGATACCTCACACCTCACACTATTGGGTCAAAGCAAAAAATAAATAATAAAAACCATATTGTATTAGAGGTAACCTAATAATGTTTAATGGTTTTTATTTTTCTGTTCTGTCGCGTGTTTTTTGTCGCACATTTAGCGGGTTCGATTCCCAGTTCAGACAGGCCATCATTTAATACTCTTTGAATACAGATCGTATTGTTTTAAAAATAAAACTGAAGTCCCCGGGCCTAAAATTATCTCCATACCTACTAAGTATATTTCATCTTCTAAGCGGCTAAGAGTTACTTTCACATTCATAATATTAGTTCATGGTACCCAAGTAATTAAAATTTTTCATGGGTTTATATGCATAAAAACATAATGCGTGTAATGTCATGGCGTGTATAATTTGGTTTATTTGTAATTATGATAGAAAGTTATTTAATTGTAGAGCCGACTAAAGCTAGCTCATTTTAATTAAAATTTTTTAGACAGTCATACCTACACCTTATTTAAATATTGGTAAGTATAATAATACGATTACCTTAAATGAAAATTTAGTTCCGATTTTGCCTTTTAAATGTCAGTTTATAATTTTTTGAATACAATATATTTTATTTTATACATTTTTAAACTGTTAACCATATTTATTTTTACCTCACAAAGGATACATTTAACAAAACTTAAGAATAATATTTTTATTAATAGTTACAAAGACTTTATATTTAGGGATCATTTCACACAGATAACCTAGTCGCAAACTAAAAAATCTTGTACTAGTGTGGGTACCTACTGCCGGCTACACACGTGACTATAAATCGTAGCGATTAAGAGCCAACAGGAGTGGTCATTCCTCCATACAAACGTACTCCTCGTTTTCCTCCGTGGTTTTTGAAGCTAGAGCAATGATTTTTTCAACACAGATTAATATTGTCAGTATCTGTGTCGGACCGTTTTGCTTTTTGTGATATTTTTGTTTTTTAAGGCGCTAGAGCCCTTCAAAAATGGCCAAAATGGCCTAATTGACTATGACGGAATGAGAGGCGTGGTATTCAAAATAGATATCAATTAGCCAAAAAAGTAAAACGGTCCGACACAGATAATTTCATAATCATTTAGATTTCCAAATTTGGTTACGATTGGTTAAGTTTTGGAGGAGGAAAAAGAGGAGTACGAAACCTCGATTTTTGTCATTTTTACGCAGGATTTTTCGCCTCAGCTGCAGTTGTCCCTATCGCACTAATTTTAGGGGCGGAGTCAAGTTTCTAAATACGTACACAGCCAGAAAAGTGATGGGCAATAGTCGACATTTAATGTCGATAATCTAGTGATGTAAGAAGTTATCGATAAACCGTCTTGTGTGAAAATATCTAGATCCTCCTAAGACACAAGGGGTTTTGCGTTGAGAGGGAACACATTTTTGTAGTTACATAGGTACAATCTATTTTGAACTTTTTGATTCTAATATTTCAAATTAGAAATCAAAATCAAATATATTTTATGGCATAGTTATGGGTTTACAAAATATTTAGGTACAGTCACGCTCCGTAATTGTCGAGCAATTTAAGGTCCTAGCTAGGGAATGCAATCTCGCACCAAGATTGGCGATTCGAGATCTCGCACGAAAAATCCGAATCGAGATTGGGTGTTTCGAGATCTCGACAGTCAGATTTTCGGGATCGAGATTAATATCTCGACGAGATCGAATTTGAAAAAGTAACTAAACATGTGTTATTTTAATCAAAAATCTCTATTAGTCTGTTCGAGGTACGGAAAACGGTGAAAATTATAGATAATACTCCTAAAAATACGTGTGATACCTCATTAGATTCGTAATTATGTCTAGAAAAATGTATTCGAAGCGTGTATTAGCACACAAAAAATTACAAAAGTTATTAACAAAAAATGGGAGAAAAAAGTAGATTTGTCTTACTTCCCAAATATCTCTAAAAGTATTAATATTTAAGAAACCAAAATTAATATTTAAAAAAAGGGAAGTTATTTCCAATCAAACATTCCATACTTGCAGAACTGTATCTCCATTATTTATACTTCTTTTTCAACGCTGAACACAGCCCTCCGCGCCTCATTTTCGGGGAACGCGCGCGGCGTGAAAAGGCGATTACGTAACATTAAAATATAATTTTAAAGGTATTAAACAATATTAAATATTCATTGAAAAATTAAAAAAAAAATATGGTGTATTTAAAATATATCAACAAATGTAATACTTGTAGAAATTTATCTTAAAGTTATTTTTTCAACAAGTTAGGCAATTGTTAATGAACAAAATTTTCGCAAAATTCCTTCTTCATTGAAAACGAAAAAAAAATGTATAAATAACTACTGCAAAATTTTGTCGCTTTCTAGAGCCCTTCTCATATACATGCTTAATAAGAGCACGTTATAAAAGTTTGAATAAAGAGAAGGGCTCTAGAAAGCGACAAAATTTTACAATAGTTATTTGTACTTTTTTTTTTCGTTTTCAATGAAGAAGGAATTTCGATAAAATTTTGTTCATTAACAATTGCCTAACTTGTTGAAAAAATAACTTTAAGATAAATTTCTACAAGTATTACATTTGTTGACATATTTTAAATACACCATATTTAAAAAAAAAATTCAATGAATATTTAATACCTTTAAAATTATATTTAATGTTACGTAATCGCTTTTTCACGCCGCGCGCGTTTCCCGAAAATGAGGCGCGGAGGGCTGTGTTCAGCGTTGAAAAAGAAGTATAAATAATAGAGATACAATTCTGCAAGTATGGAATGTTTGATTGGAAATATCCTCTTCTTTTATAATATTAATTTTGGTTGCTTAAATATTAATAATATAATAATATTAATACTTTTTGAGATATTTGGGAAATAAGACAAATCTACTTTTTTCTCCCTTTTTTTGTTAATAACTTTTGTAATTATTTGTGTGCTAATACACGCTTCGAATACATTTTTCTAGACATCATTACGAATCTAATGAGGTATCACACGTATTTTTAGGAGTATTATCTATATTTTTCACCGTTTTCCATACCTCGAACAGACTATAAGAATTCCATACATATAGTATAGACATCGTAAAATCGGGCGAATCGAGATATTCCTAGGAATATAATGAAACGCCGACATTTCATGATCTGCCTAGCGAACACCAGCCATTTTGTGCAAACCTCAAGGTGTGATATTCTGATATTCCTATAGTCTATAGGCAAATTAAACAAAAGTCGTCTCCTTCACGATTTTCGTCGACACCTCTTCTAAATACCTAAAACTGGTATGGACGTGTTCCTCGTGGTCTCCAGAATATGAATAGACCGGTTTTTATTTTATGGAGGGGGGGGGGACGTGTCGAAAAAAAGGAAGGAAAAGTGGGCGGCCGACCAGCATTGATATTTGTTCACGTCTTTAGTCCTATGGGACCGATCGTTTCGTGTGAGATGTCGTTTGAAAGAGTATTAAACGTGCAATTAATGTTTTATAATAACCGTAGTCATAACTGTAGTCATTTACAAAATATTTAAAATATATGATTTTTTACCGTGCATGGATGGCATAAGTACTGACAAAACATGCGTCTAACTCAATAAATTATAACTTTACCGCAATTAATGTTATTATAAAATATACGAAAAATTTCATTAGCTTTCCAGAAACATAAGTTTTATTGCTGTATGATATTATATAACAAAGTAATGATGAATTTTGTTCCGTCACGTAAATGGCGGGCGACGGACCTCAACTGATCATTATTTCTCGGGTTCTATTTTACTGATCAATTGGTGATGCATACCATTAGAAAGAATATTAAACATACTATAATTGGTTTCTAGTAACCGTAGTCATAACTGTAGTCATTCTAGATATGAGCGCCGATAGGCATTTAGCCGGCGGCGGCGCGCCGGTCATAATCGGTCGGCGGCGGCGGCGAATCGGCGGCGTGGCCTTGAAACACCTTTGATTAATGAAAAAATAATTCAAACCGAAATTTTACCAAAAAAACATGTTTTTGCTGTAAAAAAGTTATAAAATAAGTACATTTTTAAATTTCAAGGATAATTTATTGAATAAACGTACGAAAATAGTTTTATATAGTATAAACACTCGCATAAACGGTATCGCGCTGCATCAGAGCCGGTCTTAATCTTGGTGAGGCCCTGGCCGGAAGATCTTTGCGAGGCCCTTATCTTTTGTGCTAACTGAACAGTAGCGGATTGACTGTATCATCAGGAAAACGTCTTGTCGATATTCTAAAGAGCAGAAGTGAGGAAAATCAAGCTTTGTCGTTAACCAAAATCAACCCAACAAAACTGATTTATGTCTAAAGGTGAGGCCGAAGACCTGATTCCGACGCCTTCCCATGCGAGCATGCGAGGCCAGAGGCTGAGCTGCTGGTATTAAGCATACAGCTTAGAATCGAACGCCAATTGTGAGCTTGGCTGACGGCTGAATGCGAACTTGGCTGACGGCCGAATGGCTGGAGCGCCGATTGCGGTGCGCTTCTGTGCAAGGCCGAAGACCAAGCTGCAAGAGAGCAGTGCTTAGAATTGAACTAGTGGCCCAGTGTAAGCAAGTCCGAAGGCCAATAAAGACCAAGGCCATAATGTTAAAAACTTAGAGATGCAGGCATTGCAGGCGCATTCGTGCGAGGCCAATGGCCGTGCTGCAGTGGAGCTAAGATCGGACAAAAACCAATGACCAAACATTTTAAAAGCGAGGCCGAAAGTTGAGCTCCAAACAGAGCCGAAAACTTGGCGGTTCAGATAGCGGCATACTTCCATGCGAGCGATGCGAGGCTAAATATTGAGCTTTGAGAGCAAAGTTTGAAATTAAAACAATCTCAAAGTTTAAATGAGAGCCGTTTCCGTTTCCGACGCCCTTCCTTTGGACGTGAAAACACTTTATATAGTTTATATCTGAAATTAACCCCTTTTTACACATTTTAAAAACATTTAGCCATGCTTGCAATGGTTAAACTCGCGGTGAATGACGGATTACCTAACCAGCTGGCAAAATTTGTAATTTCGTTGTCCTAAGACTAGTAGCGCGGTTACCAGACAGAAAAAATTGAATTTACCTTGGATATTTTTGAATTATATGGATCTAAACTACCTTTTAAATTAGACATTCAATAAGCTATTCAGAGTGGCGCCGTTAAAGATCTAAACTAGATACAATTTGATTCTGAAAGTAGTAGTATCTAACAAGGTCACGCCGATGCCACGCCGATAGAGCAGCATCGGCGGCGGCGGCGCGGAAATTTCGTCGGCGGCGGCGGCGCGCCGGCGCGGCGCTCATATCTAAGTCATTCACAAAATCATTGAAAAAATATGATTTCTCGATCAATTATTTTACAATGCGCCCGCTATGAAGCTAGGAATATCAAAGAATGCATTGCTCTGATGGATCTGCCGTCTCTTTCATAAGGAAGATCGTGATATGCCTGGGTTAATATTAGATCAGGAAATGGTGGCGTTTCATGATACGCCTAGGATTACGATTTTACGATATGCCGCCGACATACTACTTATTTAAGGTACCTCATGTTATATTTTGAAAATAACAACAACAAATTAAATTGACATTTAACATAAAATCAATTTTAATTTTTACTTTACTTCTATGAAATGCTATCGATGTTAAACCACTATTTACCTTTACTTAGAAACTGCGTAACATTAATAGAGTTAAAGCCGGACACATAATAGCACTGCCTGAACAACATGAATCTAAGGTCATAATATATATTACTTAAAACAAAGTATTTCACTTTCAGTCTTGTTCCAGATCTCGAAAATATTAATCGAGATCTCGACCGAAATTGCATATATCGAGATTTCCTGTCAACTAGGTTAAATTTCGAAAATACGTGCGAGATCTAGCGAGATCTCGAAATTGCGAGATCTAGATTGCATTCCCTAGTCCTAGCTGAATTGGTTGTTTCATACACTTACTCTTACTCTATAGAATGTCCAATCCTGCCTTACAAAGACGTTAATATTTATATTTGTCATGTTTATACTTCGTTTCTGAGCATTATTGAAAAAAAAATACTTACTTGATACTAGTATTAACCACTAAGTACATAAATAGGGTAATTCGCCAGTAACAGGCCACTATTAGTAACAGGCCACACCAAACCAAAAATGATATCTATTCACCTATAAATAGAATTCATTTTACTATAAGGTGGCCAGTTATTGAAACCTTATACCTACTAAAAAGAATTCTGTATAGAGGTGAATATAATTCATTTTTAGTTTAGGGCGGTTACTAAACGTGGCCAGTTACTGGCGAATTACCCTATTCGATATCGAGTTCCGTAAACGTAAGCCGGGTAAGTAAAAAAGTTCAATCGCAATAGGGTAATTCGTCAGTGGCCACCCCAAACCAAAAATGAATTATATTCACCTATAAATAGAATTAATTTTAGTATAAGGTGGCCAGTTATTGAAGTTATTGAAACCTTATACTAAAATGAATTCTGTTTATAGGTGAATAGGATTCATTTTTTGTTTAGGGCGGCCAGTTATTAAAAGTGGCCAGTTACTGGCGAATAACCCTACTTAGTAGTAGCAGTAACAAAAAGTGACAATGCAAATTGCAATCAGTGAGGTGCGCGCCGGCGCGAGTACGGGTGCACCGCACGCGTCTGTGTGCGTGCATTACACACACAAATACAGTCTCTCACGCCGCGGTTACGCCCCGTCAGAGCGACGGGTATATTCAGCTTGAAATCTCAAAATTGACTTTTAGCTCAGCTCCCGTTTCGTCTTAACATGTGTGGCCGGGGTACTAGGCGACGATATACACATTAACTCGTATCAGCTCGTATATAACTAGATAAATAGGTACATACGTAAAGTCTCCTGCAATAATATGTTACACAATTAACGCAAAAATATCTGATACCTACGACCTTATTTGTAGAGCCATAAGAGCTGGTCACATATTTTTGCGGCGTTCGAAGAGTAAGATATTATTGCAGAAACTGTACCTATAATATTATACCATAGATATAACTAGAGTCAGACCAAGAAAAGTCTGCAGTGGATTTGATAGCCTACGCAGTGCAAGTGTTATTTTAAACGTCAAACTTCTATGTAATTATGACGTATAAATAACACTTGCACTACGTGGACACCAAATCCGCTGCAGACTTTTCTTGGTCCCACACTATCGATAGCATCCATAATTCAGGAACAATATTCGTCGTGAATTTTTATTGTATCATTTGTTTACATTCAGACCTCAACGTCATGGGGCTGAAAAATTTGCTTACAACGGTAGTGGGTCTGCTGTTAATTGTGAATTTCGTGACTGCCGTTCAATGGGACTTCGAGTTTGGTAAGTATCAAGTTTCTTATCAATCATTACCAAAGTGACCACCATTAAATTCTTAGGAAGGGAGTTATTAAAATTTTAATCCATGTAACGTTTAGTCAGACACCTAAATCATCATCACCTTATAAACAAAAGTCCCCCGCCGCGTCAGTCTGTCTGTCTATATGTTCGCGATAAACTAAGGGCCCCCCCACATCTGGCGTCTTTCGAGCGTCGGCGTCTACAATTCTATGGCCGACGTCGACGCAACGTCGACGCAGCGTCGACGCAACTGCGTAGCGACGTCATTTTCCATAGCGCTGGACCGACGCCGACAGACGCCGACGCTCGAAAGACGCCAGATGTGGGGGGGGCCTTAGGCATTAAATCACTCGCGTAATGTTTTTATGAGGCTCGCTTTTATTTTATCTTTCAGGTAAAAAGCAGCTTGAGGGCGCTACCAAAATTTACGAAAAGGAGGGCACTATTAATTTATTCTCATATCGCAATTTTTTTTCTTTTACCGTAAGTATAATCCACTTGAACAACATAATTTTATTTAATTAGATCAGCTGAGGTATACGATTACATATTTTTAAAGGGAAGGGAGTTTCGTCA
Organism: Cydia fagiglandana; assembly: GCF_963556715.1. NCBI lineage: Eukaryota > Metazoa > Arthropoda > Insecta > Lepidoptera > Tortricidae > Cydia > Cydia fagiglandana. The sequence continues at coordinate 10,878,378 of NC_085949.1, read as the reverse complement.
AACTCTGCCTGTCTGTCTGCCTGTATGTCACAATAATTTTACTTTGAAACTAATATATTTTAAAGAATTATGGAATGCATTTAATAAACATTAAAAAGGCTTTTTAGATAATTTTTGCGTAGCAGCACGGGATCTAGTAGCTCCTTCAATGTCCCATTTAAAAATTCATCATGTATTTGAAAATGCACAAAACTAATACGGGTTTTTGTTTAGTATCCTTCTGTACATCTGTATACATAATACTAATAGGTGCCTGACGTGTTTTGTACAACGTTTTACTGTAAATACATAACATGCACCCTAGGGAGGTAAAGTAGCGCATATGTACTGTAATAATTTTTACAGCACATTTCGTGGGTGAGAAGCAAAAGTCACTAAATACTATCAAAAAATTAAATTAACAATGCACTTTATTACACTTGTAACACGGTTTATTGTCCAATAATTTCAATGGTGTTAGTCAGTGACTTTTGCTTGTCACGACGATTTACCTACTTTTAATTGTTTCCAGGTGCCGGTGGGCGTGCAAACCTCATACGTCAGAGTAACAGTGTGGAGTCTCAGCCCTCCAAAAGTAGATTATGATCCGAACACTAACACCGTTTCTATCATTTACTCTTTCATACAAATTACACTCAGCACATTCAAAATACAAGTCGAAGGTATTCCCTTCTATCTCGGCTCTAGTGACGCATCCATTGTTAGCAGCGGTGAACCCTCTCAGAGTAATGAAGTAAAGGGTTAATAAGGTTAAAATAATAATTTAACCTAATCAGTCTTTTTTTAAACGGTTCACCGACGGTGCACTAATAACAGTTTCTGGTAGAGAGTGGAACTCCACATATTTACGACACAAATCGGCAATTGTATAATTATATTTTAAGGTGCAAAAATGTAAGCATAGGTAGAAACCACGTGGTAACTTTGACGTCGAGTACACATAAATTATTTGGGTTGATTAAAAGCGTTTTTATCATTGGACTATTATTTTTATTTCCCCATATTTACCCACAATACAACAGGAATGTTGATTTATTAGTAGGTAGGCACAGTAAAACCACCCAATTAGTTGCTTGTATAGTCAAATATTACAACTAACTATATATAGCCCACATGTTTTGGTTTTGGTTTTGTCAGAGTTATTTCTCTCCTTCAAAACTGCATCATCCAAATAGAAATATAGATAGCTAGAATAGTTAGAAATTTTGCACTAGGTACCTAAGTATACTTAAGTAGTTGGGTCGTTTGGTTCGTATTTTTTATTTAAATAGCCGACTAACCTAGGAAAACCTAGGTTGCTTTATATTTACCTGGTAGTTCGCAAAAACTCGCGCGGCTAGATGTTGATGTCAACTTTAGCCAGACCTTATAGCCAGGGCTATAACCGCGAAAATCGAAGTTCGCAAATTGCGGGGATTTTTCTCTGTCACTCTAATTACGCCTTCATTGGAGTAAAAGAGAAAGATCCCCGCAATTTGCGGATTTCGGTTTTCGCGGTAGCCGCTCAGACTTCTCCGAGACCACGGTTGGCTTGTATTGTTGACTTGCACATTTTTTGCATGATAAATTGATAATTTAATAAACAGCCCAAACTGATGGATGTGTTTTGTGACAGTAACACTCCTGGAGGCGTATTCTGATTGTAATAACAGGTTATGAATTTGGCCTGGATTTTTGTGGATAGGTTGTGTGATACGTCAAACGTCAAATACACTGAAAGATGATCCATAACAAATCCAGATCAAATTCGTAGCCTGTTAGTACATACAATCAGACTATGCAGTGCCGGATTTACCACTAGGCTGAGTAGGCTGAAGCCTAGGGCGGCACCCATATAACCATTCCAGTCGCAGAATCATCAAAGTGGTAACTAAATGTCAGATGTGTCATAACAGAGTCCACACAATGTGTCTAGAATTGTTTCGAAACAAAGTGTCGTCGCCGTGTCTACACTTTTCCGTAACAAGGTGTCGACACATTTGTGTGCACTTTGCGTGCGGTTTGCGACTAAATCTGACAGCAAATTTGTGACAGCAAATGTCAATATAAAATACCTCTTGAAAACCAAGGTTTGTCAAACTACTATTAGTGTCTCGTGTGCTCATAATTCTAGTAAGTCATCATGGGCGATGCGAATGATAAAAATCGACCAAAACCATATAAACACCCAACACCCGTCAACCTTTTACAGAAAAGTTTTTAAAGAAATGTAATACGCTACTAGGTCAGGCAACGAATGCCCAATAAAGTTGTAGAGGGAAATGCTCGGAACACAATTTTTGGCTCCTTAACTTGGTTTGGACAAGTTAGGAGGTGAACATATCAAAAGTCCTCGGCCGTAGCCTTTGAGCGGGTGGGGAGAGAGGGGGCTTTGAAGGTCCCATTTTCCGGTTTTTCGATTATATCTCGGAAACTATGCATCGTAGCGACATGGCCACTTATACAAAATGAAAGTTAATTTAATTTGTTACAAGTTTATTTAGTCAATTTTTTCCATATATTGAATAGTTTTTGAGATATCCGCTCTTGAAACTTTATTTAGGGCTCTCAATTTTATCTTGATCTCTACATCAGTGAAGGTGCTAGGCCGTGTTCCACAAAATTTAAAAACAATTTTTTTAGGGTTCCGTACCTCAAAAGGAAAAAATGGAACCCTTATAGGATCACTCGTGCGTCTGTATGTCTGTCCGTCTGTCACAGCCTATTTTCTCGGAAACTACTGGACCAATTAAGCTGAAATTTGGTACATATATGTAAATTAGGGACCCAAAGACGGACATATAACGTAAACAAATTGATTTTATACCCAAAAAATTACCATTGCCCCCCCCCCCCTTTATCTCCGAAACTACTAGGTCTTAAATTTTGAAAAAAATACACAAAATAGTCCTTTACCTATCGCGATTATTAAGATGACAGGAAAACCTATTAGAAATGTGCAGCCAAGCGCGAGGCGGACTTAATGTACGGAACCCTTAATACGCGAGTCCGGCTCGCACTTGGCCGATATTTTTTAAACTCCTCTTGACGCTTAACCGCTGAACCGATTTCGTTGAAATTTGGTATAGAAATAGTTTGCGTCCCGGAACAGGACATAGGATAGATCTTATAACCAAAATCATCTTTTGAAGGTGTGAAAAGTGGCGTGAAAATTTGTACGGACAATCAATAACCGCTGAACCGATTTATATGAAATTTGGGATGGTCTACAATTCTACATCTTTGATTTAGTTGAAAATGATAAAAAACATGACTTCAAACTTCAAACCTAAACTTAAACAGTAAGTATTAACTTCAAGAATTCAATTCTGAATTCCCCCCTGCACCACATTTCACACCTTTAAAGGATGATTTTTGAGATAACTTATTATGTCCTGTCTCGGGACTCAAAATATATGTGTACCTTTAAATTAAAACTGTTCAGCAGTTTAAGCGTGAAGAGGAGTTTAAAAGAAAGTATTTTAATAAGTTTATATGTTTTTACTTCGGAATGGTGTCAATGTGATACCATAACTAAATTTGGTACTGTGAATTTATACGAAAACGATACCAAACATGGCCTCGTAGCTTTACTGATGTAGAAGTCAAGATAAAATTGAGAGCCCTAAATTCTTATTACTTGGCCTAACTTGTGTAGAAGGAAAAGGAAAAATAAAAGTCTTCGGCAGGAATATAAGACACAAATATAATTTTTAGAGTTACTATTTCAACCATCAAACATAAACATACCTTGATTATATTATTCTAGTGAGATACGCATATATAAACAAAAACATAAAAAAAATTAAAAGGTCGAAATGTCACGGAGCTTGTGTGAGTTATATGTGAAAAATAAAAACTTTTATGACAAGAAAATCTGGACACAATTTAAGAATCATCCAATTGCGTCGAGGAATCATCATTATTTTTGCTTGTTTCATTACCTCCTTGCTTCTTTTTTTGTCCTTTGTATTCTGTAGCAATTGGTTAGATCTGAAAATAAAGATAACTTGCGTCGTCACGGATGTCGATTTATAGGTTTTAAGGAGTGCAGAATTCGAAAATGATGACCATTTTATAATCCAAGATGGCGGCTACGCATGTTGTCATAAAAGTCGTCATGAATATTGTTTTATAGGTTTTAGGACGTGACAGGTCCAACAATAGGGTATATTACTGCAATGTTCTGCCGCCAGAGTGCAGCACTACCGACTCAGTAAATTCATAGACTAACTTATACATACTGTGCCTTAAACTGTTTTTTGACAAGTTTTCAAAGACAATAAAATATGATATTGATGCATCAAGGCGGTTTGTTAACAAGTGCCTACCGGTAAACGCGAAAATCGAAATTTAGTTATCCGCCTCTTTATCGCTCGAATATGCGAGAGTGATAGAGAGGCAGAAACCGAACCCTCGATTGTCGTGTTTCACGATAGGCGATATGTGAGTGACGTAGTGACGCATGCTTGTTTACTGTATGTGTACTACTAGTGCCACCTACGCAGAGCTTTGCCTAATATTCCCTATTGTCTACATCACTGTAATTGAAGTCACAGGCCTCCATGGGCTACGGTAATCGCTTACCATCAGACGGGCGGTGTGGTTGTTTGCCACCAACATGTTAATTAAAAAAAAAACTCCACTATATCGCCAGTTAATAAGTACTTATTTTGCGAAGCTAATGACATTTGTCACAAGAAATACGACAATTGTCACGAAATTCCGACACAGAACTCAAGAATTACCGAAAGTTCTTTGAAATCTTGTGACAATTTCCATCATTATCATCATAAACATCGCAAAAGAAATACCTGTTTTTGCCGATATAATAAAGTTTTTAAAAATAATACAATGATGGTGACAAACAGGAATACGGCCCGCCCGATGGTAAGTGATAACCGTAGCCCATGGATGCCTGTGACGTCAACAACAATGAGACTTGTCGAAATGTCGCACCTGTCACGTTACGTCACATTGTCACGCCAGGGAGTCCATCTGAAAATTGTGTGTTCCCATTTGTCCCCATCCCGATAAGGTGGGAAAAAATGGGAAATATTTACATGCAAATCCTATTCCATCTGTTCCCTACGGAAATAAATGGGAACACATCCGAAAATTGTGTGTTCCCATTTGTCCCCACCCCGATAAGGTGGAAAAAATGGAAAATATTTACATGCAAATCCTATTCCATCTGCTCCCTGCGAGGATAAATGGGATTACATCCGAAAATTGTGTGTTCCCATTTGTCCCCACCACGATAAGGTGGGAAAAAATGGGAAATATTTACATGCAAATACTATTCCATCTGTTCCCTGCGGGGATAAATGGGATTACATCTGAAAATTGTGTGTTCCCATTTGTCCCCACCCCGATAAGGTGGGAAAATTGGGAAATATTTACATGCAAATCCTATTCCATCTGTTCCCTACGGGGATAAATGGGAATACATCTGAAAATTGTGTGTTCCCATTTGTCCCCACCCCGATAAGGTGGAAAAAATGGGAAATATTTACATGCAAATACTATTCCATCTGTTCCCTGCGGGGATAAATGGGATTACATCTGAAAATTGTGTGTTCCCATTTGTCCCTACCCCGAAAAGGTGGGAAAATTGAGAAATATTTACATGCAAATCCTATTCCATCTGTTCCCTACGGGGATAAATGGGAATACATCCGAAAATTGTGTGTTCCCATTTGTCCCCACCCCGATAAGGTGGAAAAAATGGGAAATATTTACATGCAAATCCTATTCCATCTGTTCCCTACGGAGATAAATGGGAATACATCCGAAAATTGTGTGTTCCCATTTGTCCACACCCTGATAAGGTGGAAAAAATGGGAAATATTTACATGCAAATCCTATTCCATCTGTTCCCTGCGAGGATAAATGGGATTACATCCGAAAATTGTGTGTTCCCATTTGTCCCCACCCCGATAAGGTGGGAAAAAATGGGAAATATTTACATGCAAATACTATTCCATCTGTTCCCTGCGTGGATAAATGGGATTACATCTGAAAATTGTATGTTCCCATTTGTCCCCACCCCGAAAAGGTGGGAAAATTGGGAAATATTTACATGCAAATCCTATTCCATCTGTTCCCTACGGAGATAAATGGGAATACATCTGAAAATTGTGTGTTCCCATTTGTCCCCACCCCGATAAGGTGGAAAAAATGGGAAATATTTACATGCAAATCTTATTCCATCTGTTCCCTGCGAGGATAAATGATAAATGGGATTACATCCGAAAATTGTGTGTTCCCATTTGTCCCCAGCCCGATGAGGGGGGAAAAAATGGGAAATATTTACTTTCAAATCCTATTCCATCTGTTCCCTGCGGGAATAAATGGGAATACATCCAAAAATTGTGTGTTCCCATTTGTCCCCGCCCCGAAAAGGTGGGAAATATTTACATGCAAATCCTATTCCATTTACGTACAAAAATGTCCCCCTGTAAACTTTCAATCGAGATTTAATCGATAATTTATTCGATTAATATTCAGATTAATGCAATTTCAATCTATGTTAGGTCGACTAAATTAATCGCGATTAAAATATGAGGATTAACTTTTTTTTATTCCACGGCATGGCTCTTACACTTTGAGAATATCTGAAAACGAATGAACACAAGGAGCCATTTTGCAAATCCAGTAACTTTGTTATTACTTTTGACAGCGCGTGTCATGTGTCAACACAGAGTCGACACAAAGTCGAAACATTTGCGACTACTTTGTGACTGCAATATTTCTCAGCCTTAAACCATATTTATACATCATAATTAACAAGTTTCGTAGTATGTAAAGCGTTATTTCTGTTATTTAAGTATAGTATACGCATCGAAGTACTAAAAATGCATCAAATAATATAGTTATGAACACAGGCACTGAGAAGTAAACAATTTCATTTCCGGCTAAACTAAAACAATGTGGTGGCGCGTTGATTATATTACACTTAGTTTATCAAATCACTCGAGCAGTTTAATTCCCCATAATAATTTAAGTCCTATTGTAATATAAATGCAAACAATATATAATTACGTCTTGTAATCCGTTTTAGAGATGGCGTATTAATGTCACTTATTTTTATTTAAGCATTTTTCCATCTGACAGTTTCCATTTGACAGGAACAAAATGAACGAATGAACGAATGATTTTGGCATAAAGTAGTCGCAAACCCGAAACAATGTGTGCACACGGCGACCACACTTTATGTCACTGTGTGTCATGTGTCGACCCTTCCCCATTTCTGGTAACTGTGTCGACACGGCGACGACTCTGCGACTGGAATTGTGACCGAAACAGACGGTGTCGACACAAGATGTGTCAACACCGCGTCGTAACGGCGACTAGAAATGGTTGTATGGGCAGATTTTAGGGGGCGGCAAATTTGGGTCAAAAAATATGTTATGTGCTGTTCAGATAGGGTAGACCAGAATTTATTTGTAAAATTTAAATAACAAGCATAATTTGTCGATTTTGCCGCCCTCTGTCATGTCAAGACCTTTTTGTAGTACGGAACCCTAAAAATGTTCCTACCATTTTCTTGAAAAAAATTTCGCGCTCGCTACGCTCGCGTTTTCATTTAAGTAACTACATTGTTTGTGACCCATCTGACTACATTGTAAATTTGGCATGGTCGTCGATTCTTGTATCTTTTTTTTCCTTTTGAAGTACGGAACCCTAAAAATTTACCTACGTACTATTTTCACGAAAAAATTTCGCGCTCGCTACGCTCGCGTTTTGATTTAACTAACTACATTTTATTGTGACCCATCTGACCATATCATTAAATGATATCGCAGAACCTAGTAGAACGCCAGCGGTAATGTCCACGCTATCGGAGCAGCTTCCGTCTACTATACGGCTCATATGCGTCTACCGGATAAAAAGCTAGCAATCCATTTGTATTGCATAGTCTTTCGAGCAGACCCGACCGAACTCCTTAGCTATATCCAGCCTGACTGCCAATGCCTCACCTTGATTCTCAATGGCCAAAGCCCAGTGGTACCCACCGGTCACCGATTAGATCAGGCAAATATAAAGAGGTTGCATCGTCATTGAGTGACAAAAATGGCCCATATAAATCTGTATCTAGAATGTGACATTTGTGACGTCACCTTATATGCATTTTAATATGGCTATGGTGTGTTGTACTATAAAATTAAACGCCTCTGACAGGAAAGTACTTTAAAAAACCTATAAGCGAGGCGGATAGGGGCGGCAAAATCGGCATAGCCTACGGGCGGCAAATGTCTAAATCCGGCACTGAGACTATGCCTCCTGTTATTATTTTTCTACCTGTAGTTTACAGTATGAAACAAAGATATGTGTTTTGGATATTTTAATACAAATAATAAAACAAATATTTTCTTTATTGACGACAATAGCATCATCAATAAGAAAAAAAATAAAGGTAATAATGTAAATTTTCGATTTTTACGTCCAAAATTGTACTTGCAAGGGCAGGATCATTTTCTTACGGTCGTAGGCTCAGAAGTTATGCACTATTACTGTAAGGGAGTTTTCAACTATAACTGTGTTGGCTAAAAAGGTGAGGCAAGAAGTTCAGTTGGCTTTTGAACTATGGGTGGTCTAGTTACGAGAACGCGCATTGATGTCATCGTGACGCTCGCGCTTCGACTCGCTGTGGTCGCCCGAGACGCGCACGCCAGCCGAGGTTCCCGCTTCCTCATGCTCGCGCTTGCAGGGCGGCGCGGTCGGCGCAGACTGCACCAGCCGCCCCACCATACTCCCGCTCCTGTCCTTGCGTGGGCGCGTCCACTCGTGCGACAACACCCGGTCCAGCGTCAAACGCAGCGTTATATCCGGCTCCAGAATATGACGCACGATCGACTTCGACGCAGTCGAAACTGTGTCCCGAATCCTAGATCTGAACACCCAATTGCGGGACATCTGATCCTTCAATAATTTGCGCAAGTTGGAGTCATCGAAAGGCATGGATGCGTTCAACATGATGAACAGAATTATTCCGAGGGACCACACGTCGGCGAGCTTTGGGTTGTAAGGCGTACCACTCACCACTTCTGGAGCCGCGTACGCGGCAGAGCCGCAGTAAGTCTGGCTGAGTACGCGGCGATTGTCTCCATCAGTACAAAATCTTGCGAAACCGAAATCGGCCAGTTTCACATTGAACCGCCTGGACAACAGTATGTTTTCACACTTTAGATCACGATGCGCTATATTCTTGCTATGTAGATACTGGAGTCCACTAGCCATCTGCCGGAACCACAATTTAGCCTGGTTTTCGGGTACGACCCCATTACGCTTTATAAAATCTAACAGGTCGCCGTTGTCGGCGTAGCGCATAAAGATAAACACTCTCGGGCCTCGCTGCAAAATACTGTGTACTTGAATGATGTGTGGATTCTCGATTTTAGTTAGGATGTCGAGTTCACGAGGGAAGAATTTTTCTAAAAAATCACGAGGCGCTTTCTCCTTGTCGAATATTTTGCATGCCAGTTGCATCCGCTTAGGACTGGACGCATCGCAATACTGGGCTAGGTGCACGGTGGCGTAGGATCCCTGCCCGATCTTCTTTCCTATGAGGTAGCCTCGTTGTTCTAGGGCGTTTACCTCAGAGCTTCGAGGGCTCAGGCGCTCAGCCATTGAGCTCTATCGACTTTATCCTAACCCGTTTAGGATACATTGGACATCTCACTGCTGACGATATGCTCAAGGTTTCTAGGCACTCCTGTCAAAATATTTGCTCTTCGCTTGATACAAATTTTCAACACACCTCTCATTAAAGAGAGTAAATAAATAAAAATAAATATATAACCACGCAAAAGATTTAGTCAAATATTACGACATCACAAAAAATTTGGATAAAAATAACGCTTCCACTAGCAAAAATCACAAAAGACGTTTTGCTACATGTATAACTTTTTTCTCTTGTTTCTAAAATCAAAATGACTTTTTTCAAACCAGACGTTTTTTATTGTAAAAAGGTTTATTTACAATTTATTATCATATTTTTAAACCGAACGTATCGCTTTGTTTCGCTTTGATATTGATTTTTAGAGCACCGTACAAAACTTTGTTCACGGTGCTCTTATGGGATCACTTCGGTCTTGCAAATCGGTTAAATGCGTTTTTCTCAAAGACCGTTTGATGTAAATACCTGAAATTTGGAATAGTTATGGCAAGTACCATCACTAACACTGTGAATAAGTCGAAACTGCTTATTTCTGATTTTAGGGGGAAATTTAGGGGTTAAGAGGGGTAGGCTGAAATTTATTTTCAATTGTAAGAATCGTGTGAGGTACCATTAGAAAGCTTGCAAAAAATTGAGTCGATGGACTGATTTTGACTTCATTTTAGAATGCAATAGTTTCGATAAAAAATGCATTTAAAGTTGCAAGTTTCCATACAAAAATTTTCACCTCTGTCCTGGCGATTTTCGGGAAAACTATAGCTAACAGGCAGCTGACCAGTCAATATCCAACTAAAACGAGTATGGAGACGGCGGGAAAATTATCAGGTTAACTCTAACTTTATTAGTTTTTAAACTGCAGCCTGATCTTTGGTTGCTTAGGGCTAGCTAACTGATGCTTACACTGGTCATTCATATTAAGAAGTAGTTTTAGTTAGAAAGATCCTTACTTAAAACTTTGACATTGAAATTTATGACTTATGTCTTTGATACAAAGTTTAATTCTACTTACTTACTTATGTGAGATACTTCATTTGGTTTCTGAATAGCCTACTATAAGTATGAGAGAGTAAAAGATCTGCAAAATGCAACCTTATTATAAAGCAAATAAGTTTAAATTTCGAACGGGCTTTCCAACCAATGGACTATCGCAGTGTGCTCAGTAAGAATCATATTTATTATTGGAGTTTATCAGTTCAAATTTAAATTAAGAATTCCGTTCTTCACTGTCGTTGTGTTTTTTTTTCACATTAGAGCACATAGAGTTAGTAAAGCGAATAGAGATAATAAAGTCATTCAATATTTATTAACAGCTATGGCGTCATCTACCTATAGATTTTACTGAGAGTATCGGCTGCGTAGCCAAGATGCCGATCGCTTACGCTCCGTAGCGATCGAAACGCAACTGTCACTGTCGCACTAATATGGAAGAGTGATAGAGAGACATAATGCTTTTCGTTGTCGAAGCGATAGCGATTGTAACCTTGGCTAGGCCGGCTGATTCGTCGAAACAGCACCTATTCCTTTTCATTTAGTACCATTACATTTATGTATTAATTGTATAAAGTATGTATAGTAGTGTACCCTATAATGGGCGTGGAACCAGTAATGGGACAAAAAACCACAAATCCTCTAAAATAAGTGTCTAAAAGTAGTTTATAATCACTGCCTGTATATTATCATAAATAAGAGTCCTAGAGCTGTTTCAGTTTGAATTTTTATTAAATTTGGTTGTTTTTTAAGAAATTGGCGTCAACCCAAAAGTTGTCGTGTCACTGAAAAAAAATATCACTACGAATTCTTAACAACTTCGCTAAGAGAGGTGAGTTAATTTATTAAATTTTAATTAATTAATACTTGATGAAAACTAGAATGTGTTTTGTTCATTGCATTGACCATGAGATAAGGTATACAACATACTATGTTGTGACTCCACAGAAGTAAAAAAATAGTGGTATTTGGCCCAATCCCATTATAGGAGCTGTAAAACTGCATACCTCCTATAATGGGACAATTTACATAATGATGCTTGCCATGCCATCATATCATGTTTAAACAATACAGAAGTAAAATGTAGTTACGAATTATGTCAACCAGGAGGTATGCTCGGACTTCGGATAAATTAATATCGTTTTTCCAACTGTTAGTTAGTGTGGGTCAAATTTTGGTAGCCGAGTTTGAGCCACTTTCCGATTTCCGATTGAGTTGAAATTTTGTATTCGTAATTAAATATGCAAATCGGATGATAATGCAATATTATGATAACATGGACCAGATCTGATGACCTATTTCAATATTTTATACTGATAGAGCAGTGCCCATTACTGGGGGGCCCATTACTGGAGCTTTGGTGTCCATGACTGGAGAAAAAAAGCATAGTTTTAATTTGTTAAGTATATGGAAACTCATCGCAGTATCTTTGATACAACACGCCTGAAACATGAAAGACGGATAGGACTTTCATCTTTTAATACGCTAAGCGGTAGACCATTTACATGTATTAGGGAAATATCACAAATACTCCAAATTCCCTCTTAAATGTCCCATGACTGGTGCTGTTACTATATATGTTTGAACCGATTGGTGAGAGCAGCAACTAGATACTGTTCTGTGACGAAAAAAAAATTAAAATTCACAATTCACAGTTTTTGGAAACAAAGGTAAAGTTGACGAAATATAAAGTAAGCCGATCTTGATCAAATTTGTTTGAGTGACAAAAATGTCAGTTAAGATTTGGTACTCATGAATTCCAGTTCTACTAAAATATTTTTGCTTTTAAAAACTGATGTACAATAAGTCCAAAATTGTCCGGTAACGTTAATTATATTTTGAGTCAGAAACAAGCCTAACGTCAAAAACCGAGAAATGCCGAATCACAGACTTAATTGTAATATTATTCCTTTTTGAGTCGTGCCTGCCCAGTCTACAAGTTTAAAATACAACAATTGCGACTATATCAAAGATTATGAGGTTGTATGTATACCCAGTATTTTTGACGGATTTAGTTTTTCATGCTCGAAGTTGCCTGTCAACTCTGACGTATATTAAATTGTCAACTATTTTGGTGTTTGAAAAAATCAATAATTGGCAAAGTGCCGTGGCAGAAAAAGCCATTCTCACAAAAAAAGAATCAATAATAATGAAAATGTTCAGACAAGTGGAAGAATATCATACTTCAATATGTTATGGATGCTAGTAAGATGTAAAAACAACAGTTTAGCGGAATGTCAGTTTACGAAATGGTTTGTACAAATTACAGAGAAATTCATAATAATTTGTTTCTACTAGAAATGTGCCTTCACCAAACGTTTTAGATAAACGGTATTAGGCCTATATTATATAAACGTTCTTGATTTCGGTTGGCCGAAATGGGACTTACGATTTTTCCTGTTTTCACTACCAAGATGAGGTTGATTGTTAGTGTTAGAAAGCTGTAATTTGGTATGGATATACAATCAACCCGACAAGGTGGTAAATAAAATCTTTAATCTCTAAAAAATATATCTAAGGTAGAAGCTTTGTAACTTCTACATTACCTATACCTAGCCCAGAGGACTTTAATAAAAGTCCAAACTCCAAGGTCCCAGAGCTCCCAGACATTACCTTCTTATTTCCTAGTCAATAAAATGTACTTATGGGATAAATTAGTATTAGTATCCAAACTTAAAACCACCTAGGGATGTGTCGTACGGTGCTCTGAACACCGTAGTCTTGACTTCGTGCTTGGCCAATTATTTTTTATGAGACCTACCTATTTATTTTAGTTTAGTAGTTATTTTAGTTGTAGCTTTATGTAGTTTTTAATTTTAGTTTATAATTGTTTTTTTTTTGTTTATATTACATGTATTTCTCCAATTAACTGGAAAACGAATAGAATGGCTTCAATATAAAGTATTTTTACTAAAAATTTCATCAATAATTTTATTTTCTGGCTGAAAGCAGTGGACACCGCCTGCGCTCTACCGCGAATTTATCACTTGCCATCCCCCCTAACAAATCTCGTGTAGGTACACAACTCTTTCGCAGAGCGTTCCAGTGGATCCAATCGGTTGCATCTTGGTTGCTTCACTCAAGGGGAAGTTAAACAAGTTATGGTGATCTGACTGATTAGTTTGCCTGTTTCTATTGTATAGTTGCTCTCAGTTCCAATTTTTTGTGTAATATATGCCCAGCAGTGGGACGTAGATATACAGGCTGAATTATTATTATATTTTCCCATAATTTTTTGTTTAATATTTATGTTTAATCCTAAAATTATGTATATTACATATTTATATCCTTTGTGTTTCTGGTACCTACCTTATTGTACACATTGCTGCATTTATTAATTGTCACCCTCTTTTCATTTTCCCCTCTCATCTGATCTACTCAAAGGTTATGTGATCCCTCTATATTATGTTACTTTTAAAAAAACATGGTGGGAGCGGTAGTGTGTAACGGCTATAAAGCAGGCCGTAACTGACTACGCACGCCCACGTATCGATAGTAAGATGTTCGCTATACGTGTACGTGCGTTAAGGACTTAGCTATAAGTGAGAGCAAGAAAGAGATATTTTAATTAATTACACTAACACTAACATAATATGGATGTATTTGTATCCGAAATAAATGCTTTCATTTCATTTCAGGTTGCAGTGCAGTAGTCTGTTACGGCTTTAAAATGTAGTAGGACCTACTGCAAACACCGAAGTTCGCAAATTGCGGACATCTTTCTCTGTCACTCTAATTACGCCTTAATTGGAGTAAAACAGAAAGATGCCCCAAATTGTTTAAATCTATAAAGTGTCGTTTATTACATTCTTGGTCAAGCAGTTCTTGTCAGTAGAAAAAGGCGGCAAATTTTCCATAGAAAATTTGGATTTCGCGCCTTTTTTTACTGTCAAGATTTGCTTGACCAGCTATAGCTTCTGCGACATTTTTTATATTCAAGCCGTTTTCTACTTGTCTCAAACATGGTTAGATGTTATGTTGACAGTTGACATTTTTGACAACTACCTTGACAGTGACATATGTTTGACAGCTTATTTTGTTGCCGAACCCCTATTCGTATTGTATTGTTAAAAATATTGCTACTTTTACTGTCGTTTATCTCTTTCTTATTTACGTGTAACGAGCGAGATTTAAATATCTAAAATGTTAATTACACGTTTCGCGTCTTAGATCATATTGAATAGGTCACCGTAGTGCCTCCCACCAAGGAATGTAATAAATATTTTTCCATTTTTTCGTTTTCCCTTAACACTTTATAGGTTTGTGTGTGATTTTACTAAACATTACCATTCAAGATGATGAACCAGTATATAAAAGAGTTAGAACAAGTAAGTAAAAGTTTATATCATAATCACTTTCAAAACTTTTATTGTGTGATCAATGATCAATTGATCATGATCAAAACTCGATTGTGATTTTTAAGTGCATTACATATATTTTTATCCTATTGTTTTTTAACTTATAGATTCGTGTCTAGTCTCGGTATAATTACCATTTCAGGAGATCTTTCAGATCATATTTTTAAGTCATGTACCAACATGTATCTTGAACATGATCTTAATTACATATTATTAAGTTTCATCATCTTCCATGGGAGCCTGGGGTCCGCTTGGCAACACATACATATTATTAAGTTTATCTATTAGTAAACCATGAGCACTTTTGTCACTGTTTCCTATAGAATTGAATTGAGAGTTGTATGTGTGTGTATTATGTATGTTATATGGAGTAGTGGTAAGGTTGCCAGATGCTCGGGATTTGGCGGGATTCTCCCGATTTTTAGCATGTGTTCCCGATTCCCGACAAAGGGAAACTTGTCCCGAAAAACAGCCTCACGTTATAAAACAATAATTTCAAGTTCCGAACTGTCGCCGAGCAAGCGAGCTGACTTAGTGACAATAATGTAAAATATCGTTGTTTTTAATATAATTACTTTAATATGAATGTATTTTTTTTTCCCGAATTAAGTCCCAAAATCCCGAAAAATTGATATTGTTTCCCGATATTAGCGCCTTTCAATCTGGCAACCCTAAGTAGCGGTCAGTCTTAAAATTAGTTAAAAGAGTTGTACTTTCCACTTTTATAACACTACAAATCCATAGTGAGTAGACTGTTACGTGTTTGAAATTGATGAAACATTATAGTTATTTTACAATTGACATTTCACAGGAGCCATTTGATCCAGACGAGTTTGTAGAAAGAATGGTGAGACGGAGCATGCAGGAGTCGAGACTCAAGGACGATGAATTTGACCCAGAAATGATACATGACATATTCACTCAGGCAATACAGGATTTAAAGGTTTAACTTTATTACAATTCCTTTCAGAAACAGAGCTCTTAAAGAGTGAGCTATTTGCCTTACGGCTGATTTAGACGATGCGAGAACTCTCATGCGAGTTTCATACCACTGCAGGTTTTGATCGGTCGATTGAATTGGATGTAACCAGCAGTTCGCAATGTAACTAAAATCGCTTGCAAGTTCACGAGCCGTCTAAATCAGCCCTTGTAATTTGTCATGTTATCATATTATAGCTCACCCTTTCCGGGCTCTGTTTATAAGCTTCCCTCTCTATTTGATAATGAATATTGTACCAAAACATAGCAAAATTATACTATTTATGCTTTGTATACCTATCTTAGGTTTTAACAGGTAATGTTTCAATTTATTTATTATTATCAACTAAGATTATCATAAAGTAGCTGAGCGGCAACACTCACACTCTGACCATAAATTGAGCTACACAATCCAGAACAAAGTAAAATAAGCAAGAAAATGCATATTTTCATTTCTTCTTTTAATTCTGGAGAAAGCTCATCATAATCCCATTGGACATAAATATTTAATTCGTTTTGAAGACCCATACTACTTCAGTTTCCTTTTCTGTCATACATGAATATAAAAGTATAATAGGAAAACACTTACAAAACAATAAAAAATAATAAAAAACCTAACCTAGGGTGCCGCCAGCAGTGGGGCAAGAAGATTATTGTTAGTAGTGCTTTCTAATTAAATCATTTTGGGACTAAACAAAAAGGTCTTAACAAAACAATTTTGCTACAATATTATTTAACATTGGCAGGTGCTGCAAGAAAGGCAAGAGAGGAAGTGTGCAAGATTAGAGCAGTCCGTGCAGGAAGAGGAGAAGTTATATGGAGCCAAACTAGCAGAGATCATGGAACAGCACACTGTAAGTTTTCCATCATTTGCAGTTTGGGTAATATCAATATACTTACTGTAATTTTTACAATTTTATTTGATATTTATTAGTAGCTTTATGGTAGTGGAAGACATTAGCAATAAGATGTACAAAATATAATATCTAGTATAAATAAAACACAAATCCCTGACTAATCTGACTATGAATTTGAACAATTTTATCAATAAATGTATCTTATTGGCAAAGTTTATTGAAAATATTTCCACGATATCTGCCAGTGCCAGTTGCACCAACCACACTTAACAGACTGATCAACATCACTCAACATGTACAGTGGTAATTACGTACAAAAAAAAATTGCGAACGCTTTAACGGTGACAGACGATTTGGTGCAACCGACCTTTAATTTGTATAAGAATTTTCTTAGTTTAGTTGGTTTATAGTTTCATAGTGTTTAGTTATTTTCGTAGTTTCGTCGCTTGAATGCAATAACGCTGTAACCCGCACTACAATTGTTAGATTAGATTAGATTTCATTTAATTGCAATAAACATGGTACAGTGATTCCTATGATATTGTTATTAGGTAACACATGATTAACTACAAAGTAGCATGCAAATTTACACCTTAAATTCTAGGACATACAATACATTATTCAAAATAGACAGGTATATACAACACAATTCAAATGTCAATGTTAAAGCTAAGAAATTTAATTATTTTGTGCGGGTTACAGCATTATTGCTATCCAGCGTCGGTTTGTTGCTGATTACCGTTGTTCAGTCCGTAAATTCTGATTGGTAGAACTGTCCCGAAGTACCTATTACTATTTGTTTTGTTCGGTTTCAGCACTGCGTGAACGTGTTCAGCTCGCTCGACGAGCGCATGTCCCGCTGCGGCGGGCGAGCCCTAGACGTAGGCGAGAAGCTCGGCGCCGCCCGAGCGCCGCGCGCCCGCGCCGCCGCCGCCCGGGACCTGCTGGCCCATCTAGCACACTTCCTCAGCCCTGGACCGGTGCATACTGAACTATTCAACGACCCAAGCAAGGTACGATATAACTCTACACTGATGTCCCGCTGCGGCGGCCGAGCCCTAGACGTAGGCGAGAAGCTCGGCGCCGCCCGAGCGCCGCGCGCCCGCGCCGCCGCCGCCCGGGACCTGCTGGCCCATCTAGCACACTTCCTCAGCCCTGGACCGGTGCATACTGAACTATTCAACGACCCAAGCAAGGTACGATATAACTCTACACTGATGTCCCGCTGCGGCGGCCGAGCCCTAGACGTAGGCGAGAAGCTCGGCGCCGCCCGAGCGCCGCGCGCCCGCATCGCCGCCGCCCGGGACTTGCTGGCCCATCTAGCACACTTCCTCAGCCCTGGACCGGTGCATACTGAACTATTCAACGACCCAAGCAAGGTACGATATAACTCTACACTGATGTCCCGCTGCGGCGGCCGAGCCCTAGACGTAGGCGAGAAGCTCGGCGCCGCCCGAGCGCCGCGCGCCCGCGCCGCCGCCGCCCGGGACCTGCTGGCCCATCTAGCACACTTCCTCAGCCCTGGACCGGTGCATACTGAACTATTCAACGACCCAAGCAAGGTATGATATAACTCTAGACTGATGTCCCGATGCGGCGGTCGAGCGCTGGACGTGGGCGAGAAGCTTGGCGCCGCCCGAGCGCCGCCCGGGACTTGCTGGCCCATCTAGCACACTTCCTCATCCCTGGACCGGTGCATACCGAACTGTTTAACGACCCAAGCAAGGTACGATATAACTCTAGACTGATGACCCGCTGCGGCGGCCGAGCGTTGGACGTGGGCGAGAAGCTCGGCGCCGCCCGGGACTTGCTGGCCCATCTAGCACACTTCCTCATCCCTGGACCGGTGCATACTGAACTATTCAACGACCCAAGCAAGGTACGATATAACTCTACAGTGATGTCCCGCTGCGGCGGCCGAGCGCTGGACGTAAGCGAGAAGCTCGACGCCGCCCGAGCGCCGCGCGCCCGCGCCGCCGCCGCCCGGGACCTGCTGGCCCATCTAGCACACTTCCTCAGCCCTGGACCGGTGCATACTGAACTATTTAACGACCCAAGCAAGGTACGATATAACTCTACACTGATGTCCCGCTGCGGCGGCCGAGCGCTGGACGTAAGCGAGAAGCTCGACGCCGCCCGAGCGCCGCGCGCCCGCGCCGCCGCCGCCCGGGAGCTGCTGGCCCATCTAGCACACTTCCTCAGCCCTGGACCGGGGCAAACTGAACTATTCAACGACCCAAGCAAGGTACGATATAACTCTACACTGATGTCCCGCTGCGGCGGCCGAGCCCTAGACGTAGGCGAGAAGCTCGGCGCCGCCCGAGCGCCGCGCGCCCGCGCCGCCGCCGCCCGGGACCTGCTGGCCCATCTAGCACACTTCCTCAGCCCTGGACCGGTGCATACTGAACTATTCAACGACCCAAGCAAGGTATGATATAACTCTAGACTGATGTCCCGATGCGGCGGTCGAGCGCTGGACGTGGGCGAGAAGCTTGGCGCCGCCCGAGCGCCGCCCGGGACTTGCTGGCCCATCTAGCACACTTCCTCATCCCTGGACCGGTGCATACCGAACTGTTTAACGACCCAAGCAAGGTACGATATAACTCTAGACTGATGACCCGCTGCGGCGGCCGAGCGTTGGACGTGGGCGAGAAGCTCGGCGCCGCCCGGGACTTGCTGGCCCATCTAGCACACTTCCTCATCCCTGGACCGGTGCATACTGAACTATTCAACGACCCAAGCAAGGTACGATATAACTCTACAGTGATGTCCCGCTGCGGCGGCCGAGCGCTGGACGTAAGCGAGAAGCTCGACGCCGCCCGAGCGCCGCGCGCCCGCGCCGCCGCCGCCCGGGACCTGCTGGCCCATCTAGCACACTTCCTCAGCCCTGGACCGGTGCATACTGAACTATTTAACGACCCAAGCAAGGTACGATATAACTCTACACTGATGTCCCGCTGCGGCGGCCGAGCGCTGGACGTAAGCGAGAAGCTCGACGCCGCCCGAGCGCCGCGCGCCCGCGCCGCCGCCGCCCGGGAGCTGCTGGCCCATCTAGCACACTTCCTCAGCCCTGGACCGGGGCAAACTGAACTATTCAACGACCCAAGCAAGGTACGATATAACTCTACACTGATGTCCCGCTGCGGCGGCCGAGCCCTAGACGTAGGCGAGAAGCTCGGCGCCGCCCGAGCGCCGCGCGCCCGCGCCGCCGCCGCCCGGGACCTGCTGGCCCATCTAGCACATTTCCTCAGCCCTGGACCGGTGCATACTGAACTATTCAACGACCCAAGCAAGGTACGATATAACTCTACACTGATGTCCCGCTGCGGCGGCCGAGCCCTAGACGTAGGCGAGAAGCTCGGCGCCGCCCGAGCGCCGCGCGCCCGCATCGCCGCCGCCCGGGACTTGCTGGCCCATCTAGCACACTTCCTCAGCCCTGGACCGGTGCATACTGAACTATTCAACGACCCAAGCAAGGTACGATATAACTCTACACTGATGTCCCGCTGCGGCGGCCGAGCCCTAGACGTAGGCGAGAAGCTCGGCGCCGCCCGAGCGCCGCGCGCCCGCATCGCCGCCGCCCGGGACTTGCTGGCCCATCTAGCACACTTCCTCAGCCCTGGACCGGTGCATACTGAACTGTTTAACGACCCAAGCAAGGTACGATACAGTGTGGGCTACATCTGCTTGTAGGGACCCACCGAAATCGCGGTGTGAGCCACGCCTGACGTAGGCTCAACTAGACGTTGTAAAGTCGCCAATAGATATAAAATCTTTACAAAGCCAATCAATTAATTCAAATATGTATTATCAAAACATTAAAGTGCATATTCAGATATTATACGGTGCTCAAAAATATCGAGATATCTCTCGATGAAGGTAAGTGAAGAAGGTACCTCTCGTAGTGAATAAGGGTGGTATTCCATCTGTCCAATACCTTAATCCAATGTCTGTGCATCTCACTCTCTTACTAAGCAAAATGTGAGGCGCAAGACACATTGAGTAAATAAATTGGTCAGGTGGAATACCACCCTAAAACATATAAACTTTGATCTGCTGGTTCGAAACCATTGTTTCACCAAAAACCTTTAATACTTCATCCTGAAAGTTAGGAGATTGAGCAAAGAAGCACCAATGTCAGCGTAACATTACCTAACTCCGTGTTCTATTAATTACGTGTTATGGAATCATTGCTCCCAATTTTGACCCAGGTTGTAGGTTAAATTTTCTCAAATGAACTCACACCTACTTTATCATATTTCCGAAAACTATCAAAAATCTCTTTATTTCAGCTAAACGACGCAGCCGACGTCATCCAAAAACTCCACACCATCGCCCAGGAACTACCCCCTGACAAATTCGAAGTGGCCAAGAAGAAAATCGAAGCCAAATACGACGAGATCGAACGGAACCTCATAGAGGAGTTCGTGAAAGCGCAGAACCAAGGCGACATGGCGAAGATGAAGGATATCGCTAACATAATGACTAACTTTAAAGGTTATTCGCAGTGTGTCGACGCCTTTATAGAGACCAGTCAAATGGTGAGTGTCCTAGTTTTAATGTGACACTTCCGTTTGTAGTTTATTAACTAACTGCAATTGTTTATAGTGCTAACTGACAAATCATAACCTTTATTGCAAAGACATAAGGTACACTGGTCACTGATGGTGTGTTTATAATAAACTAGTATGTAGTTTTAACTCTGTTGGCCTATCAAGATGACAAAGAATTTACAAGTCTATTAAACATCTGCTACATACAAATAAGTCCATCCCTATACCCTAATCCCGTTAATCATAAAACTGCTCAAACATCTGAATGTGTCTCCGACAGCCCTTAACTGGTTCGCGACTTATCTGGGTGGTCGCCAACAAGCGGTTAGGCTTGACAAGTCTCTATCTGATTGGTGTGATCTTGCGACTGGCGTGCCTCAAGGCGGAATTTTGTCTCCGCTCCTTTTTTCCACCTTCATAAATTTTATCACACCTGGCCTTCGTTGTTCCCACCACCTGTATGCCGACGATCTGCAGCTTTACGACCAGTGTGAAGTGACTAATATTTCGAGTTCGATTGATAGGCTCAACCTGGACCTATTGCACATCCAACAGTGGTCTGAGCAGTATGGCCTTTATGTGAACCCGTCTAAGTGCCAGGCCATCGTTATTGGCAGTTCTCGACAGGTGGCCAGACTGGACTTTGACACTATTGCACCAGTAAACTTTAACGGATCACCAATACAATTTAGTCACAGTGTTAAGGACCTAGGCATTATGCTCGACAGTTCGTTGGATTGGAAAGCGCAGGTTTCTGAGGTCAGCCGAAAAGTTATGGGTTCTCTTCATTCACTAAATAAGCTAAAGCACTTTTTGCCTATCAAGACTAAAATTCTCCTTATAAACACTCTAATTCTACCTATAATTGATTATGGTGATGTGTGTTATCCTGACCTAACTGAAGAACTTCTCAATAAGTTGGATCGCCTTCTCAATAACTGCATTCGTTTCATTTTTTGTCTGCGTAAATACGATCATGTCTCTTCATACCGCTCCCAGCTTGGCTGGCTTCCCATCCGTCAACGACGCAGTGTTCGCATGCTGTGCACTCTATACTCTGTCCTCAACGATCCACACTCTCCTGTATACCTCAGGTCCCTCTTTCAATACTACGGCGTTTCTCGCAACCGTCAGCTTCGCTCTTCTGGCAATATGTCCTTATCCATCCCTCCACATCGCACTGGCTTTATGTCAGATTCGTTCTGCGTGCAGGCAGCGCGCCTTTGGAACCGACTCCCCCTTAGTATTAAAAATGCCCCAAACAAGTTCGCTTTTAAGAAATCGTTACGTGCTTTCTTTGCTGGTAGAATGAAGGATTCCTAGTTTTAGTTATATAAGTTATATATTTTATTGTATATATTTAATGTTAGGTATATATATATATATATATATGTATATTTATATTTATATTATATGTATCGTGTATATTTTGATGTACTTGCGTATGTATGTTAAAATTCCTTAAATTAGCGTTGCGTTCTTATATTAAATTTTGTTAGTAGTAGTAGCAGTTGCACCGCCCACAATCTCTCTGCTTTGCCTTAAGGTTGACTGGTAGAGAATGCTTTTGGCATTAAGTCCGCCTTTTGTACGATAAGTTTTCTTTTGTGCAATAAAGTTTAAATAAATAAATAAATAAATAAATAAAACTTAACACACCTCTGTATTTTTTTTAATAAACACAGATTCTTAGTGCCAGATAATTTCTAATACCAGTCGCTAAGATATTTGTGGGAGTTTAGAGTAGACCTAGTCTAGACAGTCGTTTATGAATAACGCTGCTGTAAGCACCGAAGCCACAAAATGTGTTTTCGAAGTACTATCTCACAAATATTTAGACATAGCCAATGATTATAATAGTAATAAAGCGTTTCCATGGCTGGACTATTTTCTTTCAGAACACCCTGATGGGCAAGGATATCTTCTCTTCTGTCCTACCTCTCTGCAAGAAGAACTACAATATCATCAGCGTGGTATTCTCCAACCCGGAGCAGGTGAGGTCAAACCTTGTTACAAATAGTGTATGCGCATATTGCGCATGTGACTCTTCTGGCCTTTCAGGCGTTCATCATCAACTCATCTGACGCACTGTATGCTTGTTTGCAAACAATGTGTTATAAAAAATGTATACCTGTATGGTAAATTCAAAAATAGATCATCAAATCATCATTATCAAATTTGCACGCTGTTCGTACAGCGCCATCTACATTTGTATGAATAACTCGCTTCCTCCAACAGGTGATGAGCAAGTTCGTGCTCAACATTTTCCACCTGAAGCTGCAGAAGTACATTCAGACCAAGCTCGCGGATAAGAACGACGTCGAGAAATACCTGAGGAATCTTTATGATATGTACACAAGGTAAGTAATAGAGTCTGTGCGCAAAGAGAAGAGTCGTGAAATGTAGTTATATACCATACATTCTACGACTCTTCTCTTTCCGCACACACCCTAGTAAGAAATTGTTTCTTACCCTATTCTTTTCGCTTTTCAATATTGTGTCCTAAATTCTACATCATTAAATTCCAGCGCGAGCGGTTGTTATCAAGTGATACTTAATTTTTTATTTAAATCGTAACATGGCATAGTATCATAAACGGAAAACAAACAACTATAAAGACCTATAGATTAAAGGCCTGGTCAGCCTTCAAAAGGTCATTTGTCGTAGCGCGTTATGGGGCAATCCTTGATAACGTACTAGTTGTTTGTGCAGTCGCCTCACAAGTGCAATAAGCTGAAGCTGAACTCCAGTACCTAATATGTGATGAAACATCCCTAATGGGATCGGAGTCGACCGTTACACGGAATATTTAAGCCGGCTTGTACAAAATAATACTGCTTCAAGATAAAAATCAAAATGTTTTACTGCAATTTTCCAGACTCTTGTTTAGTTTTTGGGCTATGAACTACAAACAGATCGGGAAACCATCTTTTAACTTTTTGAACGCCTCGCCTATCGAGCGCGACGCGTGATCGTGATTCTTGACACAATTCACAAAAGTTGATATTGTGCCGTAGCCGCCCGCGTCAGTTGACGTCTCTGGCAGCCAAATGATTAAGCAACAACTATAATTGTGTCAGCAGACCTCAAAATAAAGACTGAATAAAAGCGAAACTAGTGTTTATCATAAATTATAAGGCGTTTATTTACTTACTTTACCAGCACCCAACGAGCGTGCGACGACTTAGTATCAGCTGGTTTTATATCCGACTCGGGCAACACTTCCCCCGGGTCTCTCCGGCGCTCGGCGCTGGTGAACGGCGCGCTAGCGGGCGCCGCCGACGGATACGCCGCGCTCGAGTGTCGCCGCCTCCGCGCGCTGCTCGCCAGCCTGCTGCACGCCTACTACAGCGACAAGGGCCATGTGAAGCGGCAGATACAGGGCACGGGGTGAGTGTACACACACTGGTAGCAGCTGGACTTATATCCCACTCGGGCTACACCCCCCCGGGTCTCTCCGGCGCTCGGCGCTGGTGAACGGCGCGCTAGCGGGCGCCGCCGACGGATACGCCGCGCTCGAGTGTCGCCGCCTCCGCGCGCTGCTCGCCAGCCTGCTGCACGCCTACTACAGCGACAAGGGCCATGTGAAGCGGCAGATACAGGGCACGGGGTGAGTGTACACACACTGGTAGCAGCTGGACTTATATCCCACTCGGGCTACACCCCCCCGGGTCTCTCCGGCGCTCGGCGCTGGTGAACGGCGCGCTAGCGGGCGCCGCCGACGGATACGCCGCGCTCGAGTGTCGCCGCCTCCGCGCGCTGCTCGCCAGCCTGCTGCACGCCTACTACAGCGACAAGGGCCATGTGAAGCGGCAGATACAGGGCACGGGGTGAGTGTACACACACTGGTAGCAGCTGGACTTATATCCCACTCGGGCTACACCCCCCCGGGTCTCTCCGGCGCTCGGCGCTGGTGAACGGCGCGCTAGCGGGCGCCGCCGACGGATACGCCGCGCTCGAGTGTCGCCGCCTCCGCGCGCTGCTCGCCAGCCTGCTGCACGCCTACTACAGCGACAAGGGCCATGTGAAGCGGCAGATACAGGGCACGGGGTGAGTGTACACACACTGGTAGCAGCTGGACTTATATCCCACTCGGGCTACACCCCCCCGGGTCTCTCCGGCGCTCGGCGCTGGTGAACGGCGCGCTAGCGGGCGCCGCCGACGGATACGCCGCGCTCGAGTGTCGCCGCCTCCGCGCGCTGCTCGCCAGCCTGCTGCACGCCTACTACAGCGACAAGGGCCATGTGAAGCGGCAGATACAGGGCACGGGGTGAGTGTACACACACTGGTAGCAGCTGGACTTATATCCCACTCGGGCTACACCCCCCCGGGTCTCTCCGGCGCTCGGCGCTGGTGAACGGCGCGCTAGCAGGCGCCGCCGACGGATACGCCGCGCTCGAGTGTCGCCGCCTCCGCGCGCTGCTCGCCAGCCTGCTGCACGCCTACTACAGCGACAAGGGCCATGTGAAGCGGCAGATACAGGGCACGGGGTGAGTGTACACACACTGGTAGCAGCTGGACTTATATCCCACTCGGGCTACACCCCCCCGGGTCTCTCCGGCGCTCGGCGCTGGTGAACGGCGCGCTAGCAGGCGCCGCCGACGGATACGCCGCGCTCGAGTGTCGCCGCCTCCGCGCGCTGCTCGCCAGCCTGCTGCACGCCTACTACAGCGACAAGGGCCATGTGAAGCGGCAGATACAGGGCACGGGGTGAGTGTACACACACTGGTAGCAGCTGGACTTATATCCCACTCGGGCTACACCCCCCCGGGTCTCTCCGGCGCTCGGCGCTGGTGAACGGCGCGCTAGCAGGCGCCGCCGACGGATACGCCGCGCTCGAGTGTCGCCGCCTCCGCGCGCTGCTCGCCAGCCTGCTGCACGCCTACTACAGCGACAAGGGCCATGTGAAGCGGCAGATACAGGGCACGGGGTGAGTGTACACACACTGGTAGCAGCTGGACTTATATCCCACTCGGGCTACACCCCCCCGGGTCTCTCCGGCGCTCGGCGCTGGTGAACGGCGCGCTAGCAGGCGCCGCCGACGGATACGCCGCGCTCGAGTGTCGCCGCCTCCGCGCGCTGCTCGCCAGCCTGCTGCACGCCTACTACAGCGACAAGGGCCATGTGAAGCGGCAGATACAGGGCACGGGGTGAGTGTACACACACTGGTAGCAGCTGGACTTATATCCCACTCGGGCTACACCCCCCCGGGTCTCTCCGGCGCTCGGCGCTGGTGAACGGCGCGCTAGCAGGCGCCGCCGACGGATACGCCGCGCTCGAGTGTCGCCGCCTCCGCGCGCTGCTCGCCAGCCTGCTGCACGCCTACTACAGCGACAAGGGCCATGTGAAGCGGCAGATACAGGGCACGGGGTGAGTGTACATACACTGGCAGCAGCTGGACTCATATCCCACTCGGGCGACACCTCCCCCGGGTCTCTCCGGCGCTCGGCGCTGGTGAACGGCGCGCTAGCGCTCGGCTTCCCACGGAAGCGTCATATGACATAATCTGTAGCAC
This sequence comes from Cydia fagiglandana, assembly GCF_963556715.1. NCBI lineage: Eukaryota > Metazoa > Arthropoda > Insecta > Lepidoptera > Tortricidae > Cydia > Cydia fagiglandana. The sequence continues at coordinate 10,851,469 of NC_085949.1, read as the reverse complement.
TTTAAAAATAAGTCTTTATGAATTAATCACCAAATACGACAGTTTGTAACCGTTCAAAAATGAATTAAGAGCCATTTGGCTATAAAAAAAACCGGACAACTGCGAGTCGGACTCGCCCATCGAGGGTTCCGTACTTTTTAGTTTTTGTTGTTATAGCGGCAACAGAAATACATCATCAGTGAAAATTTCTACTGTTTAACTGTCACGGTTCATGAGATACAGCCTGGTGACAGACAGACAGACGGACGGACAGTGGAGTCTTAGTAATAGGGTCCCGTTTTTACCCTTTGGGTACGGAACCCTAAAAAAACAAACTATCTCTAGATTCCAGGAACTTCGTCGCGATTTGCAAGCCGTGATCGGGACCCGTGCGAACATCAACATCGCTCAGATCGAGAATTACGGCGGCGAGACGTTCCTGAGCGAGTCGCTCGTCAGCAGGATGCTGAGCGAAGCGAAGACGTCCTTCACTAGGTGCAAGACTGTAAGTTATCGTGATCGGGACCCGAGCGAACATCAACATCTCTCATAGTGTTTAGTTTTAAGTTTATAATAGTTATTTGTTTTACATGGGGGCAAAGTTGTTGTTTAACCACTCGTGCTATTAATCGATACCAGAGCATTTTGCGTGGGTTCGAAAGCACGATGGTTAAATAAAATTTGCCTCCGAGTCAAACACAAAATTTTTCACCACACCAACCCGAAGCAAATATTAATTGTAAAATATCAAACAAAATCAAATCAAATTAAATCCAAATTGATGTTATTAAATATTTATCATCTAAAATTATCATTTAAAAGTCAATTCTTCCAGCAAACAAAGAAAACAACTCAAAATTTGCATTTGATTACTTTGCCTCACATGCGAATAAAAAGCAACTTTGCTATCAGTTTTTGAAGTGCAAAGTAAGCCTTTCCGAGCTGGTGTGGTGAAAAATACTTACTTTGTATGTTAGTCTGTAAGGTATTTGTAATATGGGTCTTGTTGCCTGATTTAAAATATTTAAATTTCTAAATAAATAATGTTCTGTGACTATTTCAGCTATGCACTCCCAACGAGCTGCCAGGCACCACGACCGCTCTCTTGGACGTGCTTATCCAACACTTGTTGGTGGAGCACGTGGACTATGCGCTAGACCTCGGCCTGCAGTCCATACCCATCGCCGAGAGCAAGTCCCCGCCACAGGTACCTATCCATTTCTGACTTTTTAAACAAATATGGCATCTATAGCATGCTTTTTGATCCCGGTTACAATCTCAGCTACTGCCGCGAAGCCAGTCTCAGCTTTCAGACCTTTTCTTCTCCACTTCATAACAGAATAAATAATAGTACTAGGTACAAGACTCACTCTCTAACAAAACGCGTCTGTTACGATTAGGACAGATATGACCGCTAGGTGGCGCAAGCGCCACGCGCGGCTTAAGGCTAGCCACCAAAATTGGTGTGGGACGGATATACTTGTAGCTACTTGTTCCGACGCGGCGAAATCGCGGAGTGAGCCACGCTTGACTTCACACAGTCTTTGGCAGCCGAATCGCCGAAAATTGGTCTGCAGTGGCGTTTAATTTACTACCTCCATAATGGCAATTATATCGGCGAATTTTTTTTAAACAATGGCCGAAAAAAGACTTCGCTTAACATGAGATCCCATTTTTGACACTAAAGCTACCATCGCCCACACTGTTAAGTCTATATCGGTGGACCTTATGCCTATTATAATAAGGTCCACCGATATAGACTTAAGAGTGTTGCTATTTGTACAAGGCTTAACGTGTTTTTATTTCAAATGTGTCAAACAACAATATATACAAAAAGATTACAAATTCTGATACTTACAGTTGTTTTATATTACAGATTTACTTCTTTGACACGGTGAAGGAATGTAACAAGATTGTGAAAATGTTTGAAGAACATTTCCAAGAATCCGTGCTGCCTTGTATGAGGTATGATTCGTATTTACTAGTTTTAAAATGAAGGCATATATGTGACCTAGTTACCTAGATCAAATGTATTGTTTTGTTACTAAAATAAACACGATTTCCAGAGTTCCACACAAACGGTACGTGTTAATAATTATCACAGTTCTCTGTAATAAAATAACCTTAACAGCCTTTTTTTCTTATGAATGGGTTTTCGCATCTGTTTATTTTTTAAATCCTTTTTGTGTTTTTCCTGCTGCCCCTATAGGCCAAGCAATAAGAAGTTATAGAGGGAAATGCTAGGAACACAATTTTTGACTCCGTAGCTTTGTTTGGACTAGTTAGGAGGTGAACATATCAAAAGTCCCCGGCCGTAGCCCCGGTGCTGAGAGGTAGAGGGGGGAAAGAAGGTCTCATTTTTCGGTTTTTCACTTATATCTTGGAAACTTTGCGTCTTAACGACATGACTACTAAGACAAACCAAAAGCTGATAAAATTTGTTACAAGTTTTATTCAGTCAAGTTTTTCGATATCTTTAATAGTTTTTGAGATTTCCGCTCTTGAAAGTTTATTTAAGGCTCTCATTTTTATCTTGATATCTACATTAGTGAAGCTCTTAGGCCGTGTTTGGTATCATTTTCGTATAAGTCGGGGGTGCTGAATTCATTTTTGGTATCACATTGACACCATTCCTAAGAAAAAACATGTAAACTTTAAACAAATATATTTTTTTTAAATTCCTCTTCACGCTTAAACCGCTCAACCGATTTAATTGAAATTTGGTGTACAGATATTTCGAGTCCCAAGACAGGACATAAGATACTTTTTATCTCAATAATCATTCTTTGAAGTTGTGAAATGGAGTATGGGGGGAATTCAACTTCGTCGACGAAACTGAATTCCTGAGGTTAATACTGCTTAAGGTAAGGTTTGAAGTCATGTTTGGTATCATTTTCATCTAAATCACAGATGTATACCAACCCAAATTTCATCTAAACCGGTTCAGTGGTTATTGACTCTCCATACAAACTTCCACCCCACTTGTTACACCCTCAAAGATGTTTTTGGTTATAAAAACTATCTTATGTCCTTTGTCGAGACTGAAACTATTTCTATGCCAAATTTTAACGAAATTGGTTTAGCTGTTTAAGTGTGAAGAGGGATTTAAAAAAAATATGTTTTTTTAAATTTTGGTTTTACTTCGAAATAGTGTCAATGTGATACCATAAATGAATTCAGCACCCCCGATTTATACGAAAATGATACCAAACATGGCCTAACAGCTTCACTGATGTAGATATCAAGATAAAATTAAAATCCCTAAATAAACTTTCAAGAGCGAGTATCTCAAAAACTATTCAAAATATCGAAAAACTTGACTGGATAAAACTTGTAACTAATTTTATCAGCTTTCGGTTTGTCTTAGTAGTCATGTCGCTAAGACGCAAAGTTTCCAAGATATCAATGAAAAACCGAAAAATTCGACCTTCTTACCCCTCTCTACCCCCCAGCACCGGGGCTACAGCCGGGGACTTTTGATATGTTCACCTCCTAACTAGTCCAAACAAAGTTACGGAGTCAAAAATTGTGTTCCTAGCATTTCCCTCTACAACGTTTTTTGAGCATTCATTTCCTGACCTACTAACTCAAAATCTATATCTTGAAATATATCTATATCATAATCATAGAACAGGAATCCTCTAGACCGAGTTTAGAGCAATTATTTCATGCAACCGATGATGCCAAAAATGGGTGCGCGGGACGAGGTGAGCGAAGTCCCGTGCCGTGATTGGTCCGTTCAAAGACACGGAAGTCACACAAAGACACTTTCGACTCGAACATGGAGTAAAATGACTATGCTCAGTCTGGAGGATGTTTTGTCTGTGGTCATAACTGTCTTTCAATTACTCAAACATGGACAGATTTGGAGATAAACGAATTAACAAAAACAGATTTCGCAGTTTGGCAACCAGTTGATACATGGTACATGCTCAATGCCCATGTCTTAATATTAGGGGGTTCCGTACCCAAAGGGTAAAACGGGACCCTATTACTAAGACTTCGCTGTCCGTCCGTCCGTCCGTCCGTCTGTCACCAGGCTGTATCTCACGAACCGTGATAGCTAGACAGTTGAAATTTTCACAGATGATGTATTTCTGTTGCCGCTATAACAACAAATACTAAAAACAGAATAAAATAAAGATTTAAATGGGGCTCCCATACAACAAACGTGATTTTTGACCAAAGTTAAGCAACGTCGGGAGGGGTCAGTACTTGGATGGGTGACCGTTTTCTTTTTGCTTTTTTTTGTTTTTTTTTGCATTATGGTACGGAACCCTTCGTGCGCGAGTCCGACTCGCACTTGCCCGGTTTTTTAATATAAATGTGCGGCTTTACTTAACAATAGACAAAGGATTAGCCGTCGGAGCCTATTAGGAATCTACAAACTATACCCGATATTTTGTGACAGCTCCACAGCCAAACAGACCGAGTGTGTGAACAAGAAGACCACTATAATGGAGCAGTTGGAAGCCAAACTGGACGCGGGGCTCGAGCGAGCTATATCGGCCATCGTTGGCTGGGTGAAGTTGCATCTACAGACCGAACAGAAGAAGTCAGACTTTAAACCTGAAGGGGACGTGGATACCTTGGCGTCGCCCGTAAGTATCCAGTATCGTATGGTCCACTACATGCTGAAATTCAGCATAAATGTGCCACGTTCTGACCCTACTAGTAAGTAGGTAAGCGATGAGCGCTAAGGCACGTCATGTCCTGCCAGGTACACATCATCAACTTATCAACATAGTTAAATCCGCTTGCTAAGCAGTATTTAACTATGTATTTTTCTCAAAAATGGACGGCAAAGTCGACTTTGCCGTCTAAAAAATAGGTCGCGAAGCGCGTAGTTTATGGTCAGTCAAAAATTAAAAAGTTAAAAACATTGCAGTCTCGATTTTGGGACTGCAATGTTGCATACAAATTCCATTATTTCAATTATTTGTCGAGTTCCAAACTTTTTAAAAGTTGAAATGACCATACCAAATGAAGGCACAGGTCCATTAAACAGCCAAACAGACGATTAGAACCGCGACTATTTAGATGTCTCAAATAGGTTGGCGTACTTTTGGCAGAAAAATACACTTCAATTTTTTTATTAAAAAAAGTAAAAAGGCGGGAAGGACTTTTTTTGTCAAAATATATATGTACGAACGTTGCTTTTGTAAAATATTTCTATGATATTTATATTTATTGCACCATTTTTGAGAAAAGCACTATATATGACTCGGCTGGAAGGCTACTTGCTGGCTTCGGATTCAATTAAACGGACTCCCAAGGTCGTCGGATCACTGACGGATCCTCAGCCTGCAAGTAGCTACTTCCGAGCCTCGACAATAATGTACTATTAAAATTGCCAAAATAGTGATCGATCTGAAATCACAAATAATTATTGGTTCAAACAGTTGGTTGTTCTTTTTGCTTCAATCAAACTTTTAAAGTTCTTACGACTTGACCCAGGAGCTTCATTTACTTTAGAAAAAACAGTTTAATAAACAATGTACGTGTTTTAGTTCGTAAGTTTGTCAGTATTGTTGTAGCCTACTAAATCCCCGATCGGTTTTGGTATTATAATCACATCACGTCTATGCTTACACTTTTAAGGGGTCCACTGATAACGAGTCTGTCAGTTAGCAAAATTTGACAGCTCCGAACAACTGACAGGCTGTTATCGTCCGGCGAACTGGTAATCTGTGGGTCCCTTTAGATTAGTAATAATATTCTTATTGTTTTCAGGCTTGTCAATCCGTGGTGTCGTACCTAAACAACGTTATGGAGAAGATCCACTCCGGCCTGGAGGGCGACAACCTGCAAGCGGTGACCTTGGAGCTGGCCATCCGTCTCCACAGGGTCATTTACGAGCATTTGCAGAATTTCCAGTTCAACTTCGCAGGTATAGCATATCGTCAATTCGTCACCCTAGTCAGGCGTGGCACACTTCGCGATTTCGTCGCTTTGCTACAGGTAGCTAAAAGTACATCCGTTCCACACCAATTTTGGTGGCTAGCCATAAGCCGCGCGTGGCGCTGTCAGTTTACAATAGAAAATCTGGTCGTAATATAGACCTTTTGTTTGCGCACTAAGGCACAGAATAAATAATAGTACTAAGTACAGAAGACTCACTCTCTAACAAAACGCGTCTGTTACGATCAGCACAGATATGGCCGCTAGGTGGCGACAGCGCCACGCGCGGCTTATGGCAAACCCCAAAATTGGGGCCGAACGGATGCACTTTTAGCTACCTGTAGCAAAGCGACGAAATCGCGGAGTGAGACACGCCTGACTAAGGTACTAATTACAACACAATTTTCGCCGTAATTAGTACAATTGTGAACTAGGGTGACGATATTATCTATTTGAAACGATAATTTACCGACGCACTTTATTTTTATACAGAAATGGATTGGTTTATTAGAAAACACAATCCGCCTAATGCGAGCGCTACTGGACTCTCGGTGTCTACTGGACTAGCGTGCGTTCCGTATCGTTCTGTGGCTCTCACGTTAATTAAGGCGTGTCTCGATTTTGCGCAGCGGCAGCGCGAGCATTATTCGACCGCGGCAAATCTGTAATTTGGCTCGCGAGCCATTTTTGGCACCATCTTGAACTATAAGCGCTAACGCGCGCGGCAAGCTATCCGACGACTGAAATATATACCCATCCGTCCCAACTGCGCGCGAACACTCCTTTGCCGCGCGACCAAAGACCACACGTTCGAGTTGGCTCGCGTGGCAGCCCGGTATCCATTGCGCGCGGCCGCCGCGCGAGCCTATGTTCGATAGTTTGCCGCACGATATCGAGACGCGGCTTTAGAGTTATAGCACTTCTTTTTATAACAGGGGCCATGGTAGCGATCTGCGACGTGAAGGAATACCGCTCGGCGGCGTGCGGGCGGGGCGCGTGCGCCGCGCCGCCGCCCGCGCACGCGCTGTTCGACGCGCTGCACGCGCTCTGCAACCTGCTGCTCGCCAAGCCCGAGAACCTGCACCAGGTGTGCGAGGGAGAGACTCTCGTGAGTATTATAAATTACAGTCTGATCTGATGGCTCCTCTACACGATGGCCCAGCGCCGGCCACTCCAAGGGACGCATTTATGCGTTAGAGCAGCGGTCGGCAACCTGCGGCCCGCGGGCCGCATGCGGCTCGTGAACCTGTCACTTGGGGCCCGAGTGCAGCCTTGGCTATTTTGTATGTAATAGTGACAAACGACAATGTCTCATAAAATCATAAATATTAACAAAGTACGGCCCGCGACACCTCCGTTAACTACTAACGACCGCTGCGTTAGATGGAGCAAGTGATATTGCTATCTCATTCTACCGCATGGCTGCATCCCTTGAAGTGGCCGGCTCATTCAATGGGTTCAAAACTAAATTATCGCAATACATTTAAACCACTACTCACCTTAAAAAAATAATTGCTTGAGCGTGTACCTCTCGAGCGACTTTTGTATGCTACCGTAGATGTGTTTTATGAGAATAAATATCTTTAAACCTAAACCTATTTCAAGGGCCGTGGCCAAGATTCCAGTCGTTTGCGTCGTGGCGGACGAAACGCTAATGTTTCTCTGTTGCATTAACATGGAAGAGTGATAGACATTACCGTTTCGTTCGCTACGGCGCAAACAATTGGCATCTCGGCTAGACCCCCAGTTCTGAAGAGTCCGCAGGCAGGCGTGGCTCACTCCGCGATTTCGTCGCGTCGCAACAAGTAGCTACAAGTACATCCGTCCCACCAATTTTGGTGGCTAGCCATAGGCCGCGCGTGGCGCTTGCGCCACCTTGCGGTCATATCTGTCCTAATCGTAACAGACGCGTTATGTTAGAGAGTGTATCTTCTGTACCTGTACTATTATTTATTCTGTGACGAAACATGGAAGAGTGATATAGAGACATTACCGTTTTATTCGCTACGGCGCTAACGATTGGCATCTTGGCTAGATCCGCAGTTCTTAAAGAGTCCGCAGATAACTAGTTATCCATATAAACGTAGTTACGCTCTCATTTTAAAACGACTTACTAGATTGCTCTGAAACTGTACTTACAATAGGATAATGCCTCACTAGATGGCACTACCATGACGTAGTACGATTTGTACTATAGTCGCATATAATAAGTTATATGTAAGCATTTAAATTCAAGGTCAAGGCAACGCTGTCAACGAAAATAACATAATAAGAATTAATAACATACAAAAATTACAAAACATGAATGTTATACTGCTTGAACTAAAATCAGGGGTGCGAAACTCCTGAGATCGGTCAAACTCGGCTCCGCTCGGCTCAGCATTGCTCCGAGCAATTATTAGGGTTGGCACCACTTGACTACCTTCTGCGTGCACGACCACAGATAAGATAATCACTTGAATTTTGACAACCCTAAATAGCCGAAAGGGATAGTGTCATATATTAGAAAGGGATAGCATGATTCGACCCTGAACCGCTGTCAAACTTCGGTTTTGTAGGAAGTTTCCTTTCTGTACGGTAGTACTATTATTTATTCTGTGCTAAAATATACAATGTATGGCTTGGAACCACTAATTTCGTCGGCTTTCCCAACCGGGGGTGTAGCTCAGATGGTAGAGCGCTCGCTTAGCATGCGAGAGGTACGGGGATCGATACCCCGCACCTCCAATGTTAACTTTTTGCATTTTTATTTTTAGTCGTTTACTTTATTTTTCATGATATAATATAGCCATTATCATATCCATAAACAATATTTTGACTATATAAGAAAGAAGAATTATTTTACAAAGTAATTTATATTTTACCTTATCATTCTTACCACGTAATCACTCCATAACTGAAGAATAATATTTTACCATTATTATTATATTATAATCTCGGATATATTTAGTTTTATTTTTGAATGGATATGATTATTTATTTTGTAAGACAGTATTTTTAAATATATATGTACAAAAAAGATTTTTTATTTTATTTATATGACTGTGTATTTCCTATTTTATTTATGTAGTACAGTCGACTGTAAAAATATGTGTGCACAAATAATCTCATAAATATTTCCCATAGCTCTTATGTTAGCGAATTAAGAACTATGGGACATATTTTTGAATAAGTTGGCTACACCCATATTTTTACAGTTGACTGTACCTATTCATGTCACTAAAGATGACGGTCACGATAGTATTATTTTATTATCTAATCTGTAAAATTTCAAGAATTGTTTTGATGAACATTAGGTACATTAAAATGGAGCAGAGATAGATAAAGACTGTTAATCGCCATACATAAGGGTTTAAAAATGTCATGCATTTGGAATATCTAGTGGAGCCGCTAGATGGCGTTGAGCATTTATTTCTTGCCTAAGACTTACATAACCTTTTTTTTATTCTTTGCTTACTTTATCGTGCCCATATCAGATTTATAGCAAGATGTGTTTGTTACCAGGCGGAGTTGGACCACTCGATCCTGCTCAACTTCATCCAGCTGCGGGCGGACTACAAGAGCCACAAGCTCTCGAGCTTCCTCAAGGGACTGTCGTAACTTTGTTCAAGCTAGTAGGGTAAGATCGGGAAACGGAGCCACATTTTACGTAGCTGGGTCAAACAGATCACTGTGTTACGTTCTTTCCTGTAGACATACCCAAGAGTTAAGGGCTATAAAGATTAATTTTCTTATTTAACCCTTATCCACGTAAAAAGGTCCTCCTTTTATTTATAGAACTATGATAAAATCATTACTTACATGCCCACAAGCTGTTAACTATTGCCCACAGGAGAGAAAACTAGCGTGTTCGCGCGAACTGTACATTTTTCTCTCCTGTGACTCCTGTTTGACCCAGCTACGTTTTTTGTTCAAACTTTTAGCCCTGTGTAATATGGTCCGCCTTGAGTATTATCGGGTTCTTTAGTATATTTACATTAATTTTAATTATGCGTACATTTAATGTATGTTATATTTTTCTACCCAATACTGGAGACGTGTTCAATAATTTTTACTTCAGTTTATCTTGGCACAAGTACAGAGTGCTTACAATGTATAAAATTAGACATTATATCGTAACCATCACTCGTTTATTAAAGTCAGAAGTGGATAAGAATGATTTTAAATGGTACCTAAGTCAATAAGAAGTATTTGACACAATTATATTATAGTTTTTATATAACCCATGCCCACCCTACTTCTAGAGACAAGTAAATAATAACGACTGTTAAATCTTTGTACTAAGTAGCCTCTTAAGCGGTTACATTCATAGAAATAAGAGCGCTACACCATCTTTTGACTTCTAAGAGCCTTTTAATGAAAGAGGAACCCTTAATTTTTTGTCACGTCGATGGCATACAAGCTACGAGGTTACGATTCGCTTGATTGTATACGCAGTTACCGTTGCTCATTAGCGGAGAAAACCCAATACTATTTATTTATTCTGTGCCGTGTGCCGCGCACATGCCCGGTAAAGATGGTGTTGACGTCGCTAGTTTATTACTACGCCTGAAAACTTCCAACATCTACTTTTTTATCTGCTGCTGGTTACCAGACTATATTATATTATTTGTCTTTACGACAGGTGTCATTGAACATTAATTGGGTGCAATGACCGCATTTTTTTATATGTTTGCTATGTTTATTTTACATCAAAGAAAAAACTGTCCACCGATCTGAGCCCGTCGTAAGATAACATTATTTTTTATTATGTTACTCATATTATTTACATAATTGTTATAGCTTGTTTATAAGTAGATAAGAGTATTAAATTATTATTGTCTAGCAATCGAGCTTTTATTGATACCTTTAGTTACCTAACTGTTTTAATCGGTACCTAATTAGAAAGTAAGTGATAAGATTATAAATAACTAGGCAACGAACTAGAATCGTCGCTGTAACTAGGTATTATTCTTGTGATGATTATAAAGGGCAGTCTGTTTCAATGGCTCATGGCTGGTTTTAGTGTCACGCGGACCGTCCGTGCGGATCGCTCCGCACCGGACCAATATGTATTACAATCAGGGAGCGTTATAGAGTAAAGCTGAAGGGTCCGCGCGGGCGACCGTCCGGGTGCGGACAGCTTTCTCATACAATAGATTATACTGTATTTAAAATAATAGTACATTACTACAGAGGCCGGGACGAAAGGGGTTGCCGGTCGAAGATATATAGACGGCCGAGCGAAGCGAGGCCGGATAGGTCTGAGCGCGGGCAACCCCATTTCCCGCCGAGGTATGTATAGTGCTTTTCTCAAACATGCAATGAAATAAATAAAATAAAAAATCCACGAAACCCAAGTTTTATTTATAGAAAAAACTAAAAGTAAACTACACCCAAAATATATCATTATCACGCGTATGTTTTACACGAGTCGTGTATTTTTACTACCCGTATATTTCCGTATACCCGTATATTTGACTGTCGTTTTCGTCACATAAGTTTACATAGTCTTTCATGTTGATATCATGTTTCACATACATCGTTGCTTTATGCATGGAGTAAATAAGTATAATTTCCACAGTGTTGACGAATTTGTAGTTACATTCATTTAAAATATGCCACAAAACTGTTTCTAAGAAATAAACTGTAAGCCATTTTTCTTAGTTTCTCAAATAATAAAATTGCCATAAGCAACCATATACATACTTCGTCTTTGACTTGGCGTCAGAGGCAGCAAGTTATTTAAAATCAATTCTACTGCTTACGCTGCCAATTCCAACACCTACGATTACAATTAATATTAATTTCATTATTTCGTCGGAACTCATATTAAAGTCAAAAAATCAACAACGCACCATAAATCCAATAAAACAGAATGAATATTTTTCAACTTTACCTCCATAACAATTTAAAAAATATAACTACGCGTGTTTGAGTAGACCTTTTTACCGCTAACGTTTAGATGAAATATTTTAAATGTATTTATTTGTGTAGTTAAATTTATAATTTAAAATTATATAATGTATTATTTATTAAGTTCATGTTGATTTTATACAAATAAAACTGCAAATTATAGCAAACATTGTTTTTTTTTTTTTTTATAGGCGTAGTGGCAGAGTGTCATTACGAACCATAAAGCAAATACTGCCTCTAGTTTTTTTTAATGGATGAATGCCACGATGCTGTGTCACAAATATCTGTGAAATGAAAATTAAAAAAGAGGACTTTGCCGGCCTAGGCCTGCAAGATGTGTATGAAATTCCATTAACGACCTTTTGTCCTAGCCGCACCTGAAACGTCATACTTCGCAGCCTATTATAAGGAACATAACATCAATATTTCATTGCATGTTTGAGAAAATTATTTTACACCATGCATGAAATAAAGCACCAGATAATTATTAGAAATACACAGACAGGAGTTATTTATAAACACAAGTTCTATTTAATAAATCGGATAGAAACATAAAAAGTAGGTGAGTTGACCGTGGCCTCACGATGTAATGTTTCATATGAATTCCATATTTGCAAATCGTTTTGACAGTTCTGAAAACAGCTCGTAATGCGTCGCCAGATTAAAATCGAAAAATGTATTGTACCCTTACAATAGTTGTAATATTCATTATTTATGTGAAAATGCGTTCTCAAATTATAATATTTTTATGGAGCAGAAAATTCATAGTAAACACCAAATGTGATGTAACATCGCACATAAAGCGATCGAATTACTATTCTACTTTCGCAACCTGCTCTCTTCAATACGACCTTGTTTTGTTCCAAAGTACTTAGAAATTGCGAATACTAAGCATTTGCTCGAGGTTTCGGCCGCGGATAACGCGTTATCAGCGTATCTATACGGCATAGCACTACGTCCATTCATAAGTTCTCCCCACCACACAGCTAGACGTTATTTGAATGAACGCGCATGTGTGCGTACCGCCGCGCGCGCACCGCACGCTTGTGTTCTTTTCTTCAGTGCTCGTCTACAGGCCGGCTGGATAACCGCCATTTGCGTCGGGCCTGCGCGTTCTTCAAACCAAAATAGTGCTATGCTAACAACTTAAGTGTAAACAACACCAATTCTGTTAACAGTGCCGTGTAAACGCTAATCTGGATATTAAAATTGAGAGGTAAGTTGCGTTGCCGAAAATGTTTATTTTCATTCAGGCCCGCCGCCTACGCGCTGCTATGTCGCGATTTGAGCGACGAATTTACATATTATAAGTTCATTCATTGCGTTAGCTTATTTATATTAACGTACGTGTGATGTGAATGGGTTATTGCTGTTCAAACACTTGGAACAGAGCTTGATTCATCCTGATAAGGAGTCGAGACAACGAAGCCGTTTACCAGTTTCTATTTGACGAGTCTACGCCGTCAAAAAGCTTGTAGAAATGCGACTTGTAGCTTTTTAAGATACTTGGAAATCGCGACCTGTCAGAAGCTTGTTTTGTTGGCTTGTTGTGATTCTGTGTCGCATTGACGAGTATCTAGGCGAGGCCGGCCCGCGTCCGCTCCATTTCGAGTGGTGTTTTTATATACCGCTACCTGAGTACGAGGCGCAAGCTGATCCCACTAATGGCAGTCGATAACCAGTATACATTCCTGATAAAGAAATAAAACAGCTAGGTGCTAGACTACGCGAATACGTGGCTACGTTACCTGATGCCTATGAGTAGGCCTCTCATGTTATCTTGATATGTAAACTCATAAATTACTCGTGACTAGTTTTCTTTGTGCTTATTGGTCATGAAATTTCATGCCGTTTCTTGCCTAAACAGGGAGGAAAATACAAAGGAAAATTAAGAAATTTCATAAGGAAAAAAATAAAAGCTTTCTCAAAAAAGCTTTTAAAGTGGTTCAACAATTCACTGTATCAAGCAAATGCCTCGGTAACTTAATTGGAATCCGGATTTTTCTGTTACTCCCAAGACAGGTAGGGACACCAACATCAGCTAGGGATGACCGATGTCACGGGTTAAAATCTCAATAATTTTTAAAACTTGTAATTCAATTCAAAATGGCATTCAGCATTCAAAGGACTAGTTCGTCGATAATTTTCACTAGAATCCTTAATGGAACGGTTACGATAAGATACGTTCAGACAATAAATCAAAAACTTAATGATCTTGCATACCTACCTACAGTGTACACAGTCATACTTACTCGCTATACCTACCTAGATCTGTAAGTACGATGTGCGATAAAACAACATATCACGTAAATGGAATTACTTACCTATCTCAGAACTTGAGATGACAAAGAAAATATATTAGGTATGTACTTACCATGACGATTACAATTACCTATTTAAAGTAGACAGATATCTAAGATAGATAAGAGAGAATAGCTGTAGGTACCTAGGCCTACTGCTTAGCTATTTAATTTAGGTACCTAAAACTGAAAACTATACCTGAAACCCGAGCTTTTCCCTAGTGGGCATAGATTAACATAAATCTAAGTAAACAACACACAATCGAGATACAGAGTCAAACTGGATCTTGTAACAAAGCTAGGGAACGTCACTGAAAAGTTCAAAACAACCTCAATATTCACAAACATCTACTCTGAGATCATCCAGTATAATTGGATCCTTAAACACAATACAAATATGTGTTACCAGACATCGCACCCATGCCGTTTCTTCTAAAGCTATGTTCTTGCTAGGTGCTGTAAAGAATACACGTGGTTTTATTCATCGTAATCTGCTTAACACTGTCTAAACAATATCAAAGGCAAAATGACGTAATGTTATAATTTGATATCTGACTAGGTAGATGGACTTATCACTTATCTCACCGTAGATACCCGAGTGATAAAATAATTGTAACAAACAACTAAATTAAGCTTAAGCATATTACGCATTAGTCAACCTAGTCACGCGACGATATGGCTTCCTACGCTAAGTCGAAAATAATATAGAAGGTGCCTATTTTAAGAAACTTACTTTAGTGGGTAGTTACCTATATTAGGTACTCTACTAGTAGCTCAAGAGGGACTTGTACATACAGCATCTCTCCCATAATGTAGGTAAGCCCATAATGTAGTTTGTAGGTAGTATATGAGGAGATCCCAGTCCCAGATGTATTGTAATCATCACTCATCAGTCAGAAAAAAGCACTCATTTAATATTGGACCAACCTTATCGACCTACTTTCCTCCTAATTCATATAACTTTACGAGACTACGGATTTAGTTAAATTATGTTTGATCACTTTCTTACAAATACATAAGTCAAAATCATAGATAAGGACAAGCGATTATTAGCTAATTGAGGTTTAAGGTTTTGAATATCTAAAAACATAGTAAAATTAGAACAGAATTTTATTTTATAAACTTATAATGAAAGAGATTGATAAACATGTAATCAGAAAGACTAGACTTTTACCTATCTATCTTATTATTTATGTGGAAACTACCACTGTTATTTAAATACAAAAGATAAAGAAAGGTAGCTGCAAAATCGAAACACTCACTAATAATGGGCACGATTGTACGTCAGGATTGGGTGCCTACTCTTAGATACACTCTGAGAGAAAAGTACAACAAAAATACACTTAGAATTACAAAAATAAACTTAATCCGGGGACAAGGAGAGTTAACTAATAGGAACAAATTGACTTTTGCAATTTCTATTATCTGTTTGTTGAAATTATATTTGGGATTACTGAGCTGTTTGTAGAAATAAATAAACTTTACAGAAATAGTGAAACGTCCATAATTATTACTAAAACTTCAATTTTTCCCCCAGTACAGAACTGTTTTTTAATTCCTGGTGATGATTTTTCTCTCAGTGTATACATTTTCCAAAAATTAGTAATTAATGAACCTGATAATAACGTTGAAATTCATATGAACAGTGATAAAATTAAGACATCATTTTCCTGTACCAATCTACTGTTTTCTAGGCTCCGTATCAAAAAGTTCTAAGCTGCTAGGTACCCTGTAGGTCTTGTGTTACAAGTGGTGTCATAATATCACTGCTTGGCTATATGGAAAGCTATAAACTTCTATAAAGACTTAGTTTTAAATTAAAGTATTCTTAAAATGGGCCGAAGATGTCCAAACACAACTAAATGTTGTACTAAAACATGCAAAAAACTGGGCCCGTCGATGTCGCCTCCTTATTCATGTCAACAGAAAAAGGGAGCAAATGTAAAAAAATATGCACCTGCCGATAGCTTTACATCTTCGGTGAAAACTCAAGTGCGTGTCCGCTGTAGCGTAGTTCTGAGTTAATGCCATATTTAGGAGTAGAAAGTTAGAAACAATAGTCTTCTTTTTAATCGAATTCGCAATGGAGGGTTTTCCCTAAGGGCCCTACAGGCACAGTAGGCCAGAGCCTAGGGTGGCCAGATATTAGGGGCGGCAATCTATATGATGGGTGCTGAGAAAAAGGGCGTCTAGTGTTTACTACAGGGCCCAAGGCCTAGGGCGGCCAAAACTGCAAATCTGCCACTGCGAATTCGAATTGTGGTAAGTGGCGTCACATGCACATGTTGCATTGCACTGTACATCGTGTGGGAAGAAATGGCACTGCAGCGGTCGGAAGGGTGGTCTGCTGTTTGATGTACTTAAAAAGTGGATCAATATGAAGAAGTACATATAGAAGACATGAGTGTTAAACGTACCTGCGTACGTTATAGGTACGTAGGTATAGGAAGCTGAAGTTGATCAGCTGAGTTCAGCTGGTCAACTCCACTGCGCGTTGTGTAGGTACCGAATCGCACTTTCTTGACGAAATTTGACATTACGGGCAATACTCGACCTTTCCATGATCCGGAGAATCGTGTAAAGAGCCGGCGTAAGCTCATTTACATTTTTAAAGAGCAATTGAGAATATACCTCTTTAACGACTCCACGACCATTTTGATAGAGGGTGAAGCGTGCACCTTATCTCTTATCTGGCGTGATATCTGATAACGACTAACAGTTTCTCTTTTGTTTTGTTTGTGACTTTGCTTTCAACGTTGTTACTTTATAGGCAATTATTTTCTAAAAGATAGAAAGACATCTTTGAGAATATTCTTGTGGTAGGTTATTCCTCACTCCTGGGTACCTAAATGGTCGCACTGTGCCGCTTTAGAGGAATTAACTTCAACACTCCGGTTGTGAAATAAACTCCCTTCTAATATGAGGTTTTCTTGGGGGACAATACCTAGATACCTTACAGTAGTATGGCATTTATAAGAAAGGAATGAAGGTACAGGTTTTATAAGTAACGGACGGGGAAGTGACACGCCTAAAGCAAGTTTGGTAAAGATTCATGGGTTACGGTCACTACCATCAGGAGGGTGTAGGTACACTTCGAGTGAAACTAAAGAAATGAAATTAAATCACAGGCACGAAATAAAGATTATTTACACACTATTTTACAGACGGATTCATTTTCGCTTAGTGTTCGCAGATCCTAGGTGAGGATACCTATTAACCGAACATCAAAGTTTTGTCTGACGCACACTAATCTAGGCGTAGAAATATTGACATCTACGCTTGCGAGTACCGAATGATGTTTACTCTACAAAATAACCTGATGTCAGATCACGAGAACAAAACCCACAGCAACGAATAGCACGTATACTTTAGTATTACGAAACTCATGCAATTCGAAACTATAAATCTGTGCTGTTATTCCCGACACTATTAATCACTTCGCCTCAAACGACCAGTATAAGTTGTGACCTCGTAATTCCTAACTACTACTGAGTGATTTTGATAAAACTCTGGTTATGTTTAGAGGATGCGCTATGTTTACAATCGGAATAACAGTATTGGCCACGATTACATCTACTTAAACATGTAGGTAATATACATTTTGGCACGTGAAGTAGAATTTATTGAGATACGTTCGGAATAGGTCGGTGCGCGATAAGCGGTTTCCATAATACCATTGTATTGCGGTTTAAATGAAAAACGCCGTAAGTTTATTAACTGCATTATACTTCGTTTTTCGTTCAAAGTTTCAGACCTATAATAGTCCGCGTAACACGTGAAGCTTGGAAACGTGAGCAGCTAACGGTGTGATGCATTTATTTGTACAGCTTGTGTTCAACCCTATTAGTAAAGGACTGAAAAGTTGTATTTGCTACTTCCTCGTAAAGCCCATTGTCCATTACAATGTACAGTCGACGTCAAAGATATGTTTACATTTTTCGCCTTATTACAAAGGAGTAAGGAGCAAAAGTGTGAACATATTTTTGACGTCGACTGTACGAGTACATACACTGAGTTTCAATCTAGTTAGAGCCTTGCATAAACCAGATAAAGTAGCATTTCTTTTGTTTCACTGCTTTCTTAAACCAACGAAATTCATCTCAATTTACTATACAAAGTTCAAATTCAAAATAGGAAAATTGTGTGTGGTTCGCCTAACGAGATCAATCTTTCGGAGCAGGTATAAAGTAGAAAATTACCGATCTTATTAATTTCTTATATCAGTTGGATTCTTTTCACTAAATTACATCTAATTGAAAAACTTTCACAAGTACTACCCGCAATAAAATTCAGCGGTTTCAGGAAAATCAGACGCCTCAAATGTTGAATTGGTGACAAAGAATACTACATATGTATACCTGTCGTAAAAATCTTTTCTAAGAACCCCGCACGCATTTATACAATTACGAATTATCTGTGAATTAACGTCGTTATCTCTGCTGAATCATAATCGTAGCAGTTGGTGACCAAATGTCTCGATCATCAGGATAATAAACCCTTTTTGTGATTTGAATTACCTAACATTTTATGTAACCTTACGGATTAGGTAATTCATATCAACTTCACACGTCACACGAAAACTTTTCTCATTAAGTTTTCCTCAAATATTACCGACACAGAATTTCATAACGTTACTAAAGAAGACACTGGATCTGATATCAGTGTTTATACTAGTGGGTATGAGGTAGGTATGAATGCCCTAAACGTTTTATCAGACATCTATCTGCGCGTTATCACTCAAGGTTGCCGGCTGCGGGCGGGGCATGTTCAATAGATAGAATAATACTTAAATGTAATTGTTATGAAAAAAAAATACATAATCTAAACGAGCAATTCTTGAATATATAGCTGGTCAAGCAAATCTTGACAGTAAAAAAAGGCGCGAAATTCAAATTTTCTATGGGACGATATCCCTTCGCGCCTACATTATTTAAATTGGCCGCCTTTTTCTACTGACAAGATCTGCTTGACCAAGTATATATATTTATTTCGGGGATCTCGGAAACGGCTGTAAAAAATTCGATGAAATTTGCTGTATGGGGGGTTTTCGGGGGAGAAAAATGGATCTAGCTAGGTCTTATTTAGTAAGCTGTTTTTATATGTTTTCCGAGAAAAGCTTTCCCATATATACCTATATTAACTTTATGTATAAGTTCCAATTTTCTTTTACCGACTAATTCTATAGTAGATAGTCAAATTCGTCATTCATCAAATTAAGCAGGCCACTGACGAGCCTTCCAAATGGATGCCGTTACAATGGATTCATCCAAATGGACGGCATCCTAATATTAAACATTGTACGTTTTTGACATTCACGGTCCGATTTTGGATTGCAGCCACGCTATTTGGACTGTTGGAAGGCTCGTCAGTGGCCACTTTAAGTAAACTAAAAAATTCTAAATCGTACATAATACTTATACATAAATACCTGTCTATGCTAGACAGGTCCATACTCGTAATCCATACCAGGCGTGGCTCACTCCGCGATTTCGTCGCTTTGCTACAGGTAGCTAAAAGTACATCCGTTCGACCCCAATTTTGGGGTTTGCCATAAGCCGCGCGTGGCGCTGTCGCCACCTAGCGGCTATATTTGTGCTGATCGTGACAGACGCGTTTTGTTAGAGAGTGAGTCTTCTGTACCTATTACTATTATTTATTCTGTGTCCATACCAACATTATCAAATTAAATTCATAAACATACGCATCCGAACATCCAGTTTTCGGATAAACCGCTTTAGATATCAAGTTAACTTATACGCCACATTATGCCGAGGCCCAAGGCGTCCTCATTATGTAACATAAATCGATAAAAAAACTGTCGATCAACATCTGACGATGAAACTTCAAGCTAGTCTCTGAGGTTCGTGCACTATGGATGCGACAGGGGTGGGTGGGGTGGGGGGTGACATCTGTTGCGCTGTGTGAGTTAGACATTTGATCGTCTTTGTGCTGAGTAGGGTTGCCACCTGGGACATATTCGGGTATGCTGTATATTTGAAAAGCCTGACCACAATATTATGATCACGCACCATGTTGTGGAATTTCACTGGAACTATTTTTTTCATACTATACTGAACTGTCACCCTTTACAATGGGAATAACAGCACCCTCTTGACAATGATCATATATTACTGGTCAGGGTTTACATGGTACGACCTTCCGTATCCAGGGAGGATAGGGAGTTTCGTAGTTATATAACCATACCTACAAAGATTTAGATGCTTTTTTCATTCCTATTATTTTGATATAGTCCATAACGACACATTGAAACCCTATTTATATTAATCATAGTGTAAATAGTTGTTAGTAAACCAATTAATATAATTAAATACTAATAAGAATACTCTTTACACGATTACACTATGAGAAATTATGATCAAGTGTCCTTAACTTTTTTGGGTAGGTTACTATAAAGCTTAGTTAGCTTTTAAATGTGATTTTGTTTTATTATAATTTTATTTTTATTTTTAGTATTTTAATTTAATTTAGCATTTATATTGTAATGGTGTTGTATGATTATTTATTATTGTGAGTCGAATGTATCAATGTATGGATCTTAGTTATCTGAAATAAATGTATTTTGATTTTGATTTTTTTTGATTTGACTATCACATAATAGGATTCTATGATTTATGATTATGACCTAAACCAGACTCGATTGCATCCAAAATGATTCTGAAGTGGCCCTTGTAAACCCTGCAATAATAAGTTAAACAACATCCTATAATCTCATTTCAATTGTCTTGATTTAATTTACAGCACCTCTTAACATTACCAAAGTAACCATACAAGATTTATGGCGTACCATAAACGCGCAAAACGCGTGGCAACCTTACAGCCAGTGCTTATCGGTGAAACACAAAATTTGCAGGTAATTCAAGCTAAATGAAGCTTTATTGGAACAGCATAAGGAGTTAAAAGGGTGCATTTTAGCTTTGTCCTGGTGTACACCTTGCACGCAACGGGATCGGGACTTCGGGACTGATCCCTAGCAGGTAGTCGCTTCCCAACGGAACACACTTTCTCGATGCGAATATCACATTTTTGGAAACAATCGTGTATAAAATGCGAGTGGGAGGGTGCTATTCAACAATGATATCCGAATCGGTTCACATTTAATATGATACGCCGGGATATACATGCAGAATAGAAAATAAGGATGCTCTCTTGAATGTTTCAGGCAGAATTCTTTTGGATTCCTTTTACCTGTTACAATATGTAATGAAAATAATAAATATTGCTTGGGTTGTTTTTGTTTAAGTTTTGAGGAACATTAATTTTATAATACACATTTGAAAAGTCGAGAAAGTAATCAATACCTAGTATAAAATAAGTACGAAGATATTCCACTCCGGTATTAGGTAAGATTAAGCAGGACCTAAAAATAAATTTCTTAAAATGTGGAGGGCAACATAGTTACCTATATAATTATGTTTATTAAAATATAATCTTCTTTGACCTTTTAGCCAATTACAAGCATCCGATCGTTTAATATCTTGTTAAATGCCGAGCATTCAACAAAATTGACTGAATAATTATGTCCTGTTCTGCTTGTACTATAACTTATAGTACCTAGACTATGTGCATAGCCCTTTGGTATATAAGGTCCTGTGCCCAACGCCTATCATCTCGTTACTCTTGATTACTCTTATGTATCTTTAACTATATTTTAGCACGACAGCTTCGCCCGCTTATGAATCTACACCCTTCACTCTCTGAAGTTGGTTCTGAAAAACCTTCTCGTTTTAAATATTATAATTCGCCATTGTTATTGTTTAGAAGAGAACAACAAAAGAAAGTTGCATCGCTCGCACCCCACACGCCAATCGAAACATCGCCCGACCAAGCTGGCACAGTAACAATTCAGTCCAAGTACTAAATATAGTACAAAATAAAACAACTGTCGCTTGCCCTTCATTCAGCTGAACATAAATATTATAATATTCCACCCAATGTCAGTAAAAATAGAGTTGGTTTTTGTTTGACGCGCGTGGGCAGGGTAATTGGTAGGAGCCGTCATGAGCGCGGGCGCACCAGAATTTTTAATTATGAATTAATTAGTGGCGATCAACACCAAACTTGCCTAATCCCTGTTACTCATTGTTAGCCGTTCACACTAGCGCTTAGCAGGTAATTGTACTAAATGCGCGTGCTATATGAAAAGATGTGATAAATTTAAAGGCACGTAAACATTTTTTTAAAAGTCGTTTATATAGTTACAGTGTATTTTTATTTTTAACTCTATACTCCTTCAGCGTCGTTTAAGTCTCGACCCTGTCAATAAACTAGCAAATATTTTAATATACCTACCCGTTTTTCAGGTGGCTATAACTACCTTTCTTAAACCTTGTGAGGTTATGTTAGTTGCAATAAAGAAAACCATAGATTCTCTAGATCCCATATACCTAAGTTAATTATCGAATAACACACAGCCACCTAAACATATGCATCGCGCCGACCCAAGCGCGGGGTCATCGACTCTGATAAATATTAATATATCACTGTATCCAACTCGTATCTATGTAACTATATATCTACATTTATATAACACCCTGTGCTGTTAAGGTTTGCATTTGAATTTAATTCGAAAATACTATGTAATGCATAATGCATATATTGGGTTAACAAAATTATATATCAAATAATTTAATATCAATCCGATCTCACCTTTCTTCGTTAATAAAACTTTTTTTTTCTAGCGTCAGTAGATTAGCGCCATGCCCGTTTTCATAAAGGTCTTCTAATTTTGCTATTATATTGTACTATTGGGAACCTACTTCTCAACTAATCAATCTACAATAAAAGGTATATAATTATTTATTTATATCATATAGCATATAAATATATGTCACTGGATTACATACAAAAGAAAGAAAAACTTATACCTATTTAGAATTGTTTAGAAAGGTCTATTGACTCGAGATTTATAATCTTTTTAGGTTTAATTTGGTCAAAATGAGGCATTATTTGTTTAAGCAATACCTGCCCACCTTATTTGAATGAAAACGATAGCATAAATTAATAATACTTATGTGTGTGAGGTTAACAAACGGCAATATTAGAATAATATCATATATCCAACGCCTTGGGTCGTGTGGCGTATATTAATGCATAGTTAGTGGGTGTCACACTGTCGTCAAATGTCAAAATGTCGTATGTTACTATAACACTTGTATAAAAATATGACATTTGGGTTCTGCTTTTTAGTATAGCTATCACGGTTTAGGCCAAGGTAATGGCTACGGCGCGCGACTGCCAAACGTGGACGCATGCATCCAAAGAATCTACAAGTAGGTAGGTATGTATAAAACTTATCCAAGCTATGAATTGATCTTAAAAAGGTTTTTTACTTTCTATCTCCTAATAATAACTAAATATCTTAAACGTGCAAAAATAAAGGCCAATTTGAAACTAACCAGGTTAATACAATCTGTGAAGCAACATCAGACCAAGATAACACTGCAGCGATTTTTATAACAGACTGTGCAAGTGCTAGTCTAAACGTCATAATTTCATAAAAACTTGACGTTTAAAATAACACTTTCACAGTTTGTGCTATCAAAATCGCTACAGAGTTATCTTGGTTTGACTCTAGAAACTTCGATGTAGAAATGAGAAAAAGCTATGGTAATGTAAAGATGTTGTTTTAGCGTGAAAGCTCCAGTTTCGTTCACAGTAAATATGTATTTACAAATAAGAAAGTTCGCGTGCAGATAATAAACTATAGGCTATAGGTACATAGTTGCATTTGCTCGTAAAACGTTGCAGATAATGTGCAGCTTCTTCTAAGCTTAAGTAAGTAAAGGATAGAAAATAAATGCCAATCACATGGAAAACATGTAAATTTTCCAATGACTGGAGTGGATGTTATACGTAGTAAAGTGTGAAAAATTACAACGTTCGGTAAGGTTAAGCAACTAGCAATTTCTACTTAAGTAAAATTTACTATAGAATATTTTAAATATAAACACTAGTTAAAGTTGTAAAAAATTGGGGAGCCAGTTAATTTTCGAAGGATTCCATAAACGTGATAGCTGGTTCCTTCTATGAGACCTTGTAAGTTGTTTCGTCAGCAGGGGTCTCCAAAGGGGTTCTGCTGTTTGGAGCTGGGGTTACAAAAACGGGACCAGTTGAAATACGGTGACAGTCCCGTATATACGGGACGTATGGCAACCCTACATATAGGTAATTTAACAATTCTTATTTTCTTAGCGTATGTGAGTGTCCCACTGCTGGGCAAAGGCTTCTCCACTGGTTCTCCATAACTCCCGATTTGGCGCTTCTTCTGGCCAGTTGCGTAAGGCGTCAAAGTCATCCCGCCATCTCCTCATTACAATAGTGATGTCAATATTTTTAATTCATTGAAAAATCGGCAACTCATGGCAGAAAGTGATCGTGATTGTTCTGTAGGTGTATTAAAAGATGAAAGCAATGCTGAATAGACCGCAATCCAGTCAGTGGCCGCGTTTATCCTCGCTTTAAACTTAGCATTTCAACAGCTTCACACATTAGTCACCGAGTTATGTTTATGAATGAGCGAGGGTAGGGAGGGGAGGGCTAAATATAGCCAGCCTGTAACAGGTGGTCTCTCACCCTACCAGAGCCACATACGCCTACGCACTTGTGTGCATGTGCACCAATGTATCGTGTCAACAAAACGCGATAGGAAAAGTGAAAACGCTCTCGCCGGAAAGATTTAAATACATTTGCATAGGCACATGGTTAAAAGTATTGGCTTGTTGGTAAACAAATCGCGTGCCTACATGGTAATTGTAATTACCATGTACCGAAAATGACTACGGTTAAGTCAAGCCCATTGAGAGCGAATGTTGGGATAATGATTTAGTCGAAGTTGCTGCAAGCAAAGATTCCAATTTGGGAAGCTTCCAAAGTTCTATCATGAAAGTCAGGCCTGGCCACCAAAATATTTAGAACCATAATATCAGTTGAACGATACTCAAAACGATATTCAGTAGGTAAGTAATAGGGACATGACATTAATATTCCTCAAACTATTAAATACTCGTACTATTTATGAAAGTGTAGGCCTTGCATGCGAGCCAATTACTTGTCAACTTATGAAATCTAAACAATAAGTTCTAAAGATACATTTTCCTAGACTTGGGCCCTAATCACTTCCGGTCGCCTCGGATATCCGCGCGTTGCCGACGGATCCGAACCGCGTCGACGCTTGCTTCAGAGGAAAAGGATGAGATATTTATAAAAATATCCTTTAAACCGGATGGAAAATTACTTACAGACGAAAACTCGTAGAAATAAGTCTACTTTCTAGAAATGTCGTTTCTTATCAAATAATTTTGAAAGAAACAAGCATCGTTTGTCATCTACTTAGCTTAAATATTTTAGATCTTATATGATGAAAATTAATGCATTAATACTTTATTACCAAGGTTCGTATCTTGCCCAAAAAACGAGTCATAATTCTTCTGTGTATTTATGAAGGGATATTAGGGATTTCAAGAAAAGCTCAGCAAGCACAATTTTTCAAAAATGCAACAATTTTCGAAGCTTAAATTCACAAATTAAGTCATAATGTTTCTGATGTTAAATAATTACGCTTTTATCTGTAATAACTTTGTTTACGTTTACCTCTCTGTTTAATAAAGACTTTCTAAAACCCTCAATGACTAAACCCATCTGTGTAAAATGGAATTGAAATGCATGCATTAATCCGCATTTACTACTTACATCGTACAAGACAAGACACTTGTACTGTGTTGAGTCGAGTTAAGAAACAGTTTTCTCGGAAGCGCGTCTGGCACAGCAAGTACACATCGTCCATTCAAACGGGCTATTGCATGTGAAATATCCACATTAAGTTTGTATTAATAACTAGATATCGAGCTTGTATCTATTCTGGACTGCTCTTATTGCCAGTTTGTACAGAATTACACTATAAACTCTGATCGGGAAATAAAAATATGCAAAAACGAAGAAATAACGTTACGAGCATTCGTAGTGGCAACATACTTGCCATCATACTTAAAACAAAAACGCATCTCTACTATAAGAATTACGGTTCTAAATCGAATGACTAGAAAGGAATGTCAAATGGTTAAAGGGTTAACAATTACTTTGTAAAAAGCAACTATTTTTGATGTCTTTATAAATCGTCTTTGCCTGTCTTTGACGGAAGATAGCAAACTCAAAGCCAAAGAGAAGACAAAATCAAAGGTTTAAACAAAGTACGATTGACGTTGCTCCTTATTTAACTTGTATTACATATACTGTTCATATAATTATACTCTTAAAGTCTGCAATTAGTTTGGAATGGCTTTTCGACATTATAACAAATCTTAGAAATTAATCTCCCCGCAATTCAATCCCAGCATCAATCATAATTTAGCGCAGCTCGCCGTCCCCGCGACCCTGAACGTGAACTAAATATAGACTTATTCAGCCCTTTCTGTGTGCCACAGCCATAGACAATAAATCAAACGTTTGTTTGGACTGCTGCGCTACTGGTCTGCAATTTTCAATGATAATTTTTATTTTCTCCGCAAGCTACTGTCGTTAAACCTGAAACGTATTACGACTCACGGACACTGACTGCCGTATTCGAACTTCAAGATATTCACAAGAGACGACACGTACTAGATCCATTCTAGATACGTTATAGTTTAGATATCAACCAGTTCTCTTTTGCAGCGTAATTCGGGCAACCAATGTCACTTTTACGTTAGATAGAGTAAGATATCTATTAGATGTGAATTGGATCTCTAAGTCATGTCCTGTGGAAATCGTTCAAGAGTATCGCGCAAATGTCAAATTTGACAGGTTAGATCTTAAACATATCGTTATCGTATCTTGGTGATGTCTAAAAGATATCTAATAGATGTCTATTTCAAAAAACAAATCGGGCTCTGAGCGATAAATTCTTTGCTTTACTGAAAATCTTCTCAGATCAGAACAGAACCGCAAAAAGTGGAGGACGGGTAAGGGAAGTACGGCGAATGCAGAAATCATTAAAGATATCTTATAATAAAGACTAGTTACGTGAGTTTATTACAAAAATACTTTAAAGACAACAACACCAAACATTTCAAAAACATGATACCTTCGAGGAGAGGTATTAAATTTTCTGAAATCATTTAGTTTTTAGCATAAATTAAAAACAAAATAACTTGAGTTATATCTCGTCTGCAAGCATATCTCCACTCGTTTCAAATACATACACACCGAATTAGAGCCAATTTTACTTTTTCGGAGTAAATACATCCCAATGCTTGAAGTCGCGCTGCTCCGGGGTCCTATAGCCCGGCTGTTCGTCCGGCGTATGCGGCCAGAAGGTCGGCCGGTTAACCGGGTCCAGCGCGATGTCCGGATACATGTCGTACACCATCTCCATAGTCATCACGTCGAACTTTGGTAGAGAGTTGATGTAGTTTATACCCTTTGTGGCCCTGTTCAAATATGATATAATTAAAATTTAGTCTATACTTTTACTAGGAAGCGACGAGGTATTTCTAGGAGGCTGTAACCAAAATTACAAGTGTAGACTTAATTAAATCGCGTTAGGTAGGTTTCTGCTATTTCTATTTTGGCCTTGATCCTTGTAAAAAGAAGATATATATTAAAGCACATTTACAAGAATGTAATTAATTATGCAGTCTCGACTCGTCAAGCGATCTCAGACTAGGTCCGGCCAAGTGTTGGCGGGGCCTACTAATTAATCCACCATTAAACGAGTATTTGTAGCGAGTTGAATATTTTGTTGTGCACAGAAGCCGTGTTTACATCTGTGCCTATATTTCCTAACCATGACACCTGACAAGACAGAAAGATAGTGGACAAGTATTATAATGTTTACCGAATTATCTTTGTAAACTGTCGCCTGTCATATTGTCACTTGGTGGAATAGGCACTTGATCTGGTCTAGTAGGTTTAATAAACTTTATGTTAATCAGTGGCGAGGGGACCATAGAACTCGATTCCTAAGGCACCTAATTTTACGGAATTGAGAGTATTCTCCTAGGCAACGTAATAATCGCTATGCTTTGCCGTATAAGTATTTTTTACGCGCTTTATTAACTGCTTATTCAGCTGATCGATTAGATATCTTCTGAAAAGTATGTGTAATATCCAAGAACTGGAAATGTCATAGAACAAAAAACTGTCATGGGGAAAACTTCTACTCAGAAGCGGCTAATCTATCATTTCAGACAAGGTAATCAAATTTATCAAGGGCAAATAATACAAATATGTAATTCTTACAAGTCGATTTCCTTCTGGCGTTCAGCGACGTACGCCTTTATCTCCGGCTGTAAACTCTCCCACTGCTTGTCAATGGCGGCCGTCAGGCTGTCTGCTGGGACGGGCACTTTGTATGCCTCGTAGGATGACTTCATCTTTTCCACCAGGCCTGGCAGCGGGCAGAGTTTCTGGTATGCCGCCCAGTCGATTTTGGGTGGCTCAGGTGGATTTGCTTGCACTCTGGGAAGTAAGACATCGATTTTTATCATATCTCTTGTTGGACTTTAGCAAAAACTTGGATCAACTTAAGGTATATACACTGTATTATCGGACGTATTTAGGCAGTTTATTTTTAAAATATCCCAAGGTACGATGCCAACCACCCCGCGAGCCGACAACACCTTAGAACAAAAACTTTGTTGCCAATGCATCATTCAACCACAAAGTATTAATGATCCATCTAAAACCTCATTATGTGCTACGTGTTCATCACTAAGAGATGCCAAGAGGCATACTTTAGAATTCACTAAGGATTACAGCACTTTACCTCCTAAAATAGTTATCAGATTTTGCCTTGAAAGCCAAGTAGTTGCCTTTCTGTTCAGGTGGTACAAGTTTTTCTAATTCTACCCAATTAATGGAGGGTTTGGTAAATCTTTTGGCTATCATGTTCCGTGCTTTTGACTACTTAATAATTATTGAAAGTAAAAAGCTTGTGTAATATGAATACTCGCAATTTATGACAATTCAGGATGTCATTATTTGATATGACAATTCTGAACAACAAGTCACAGTCCAAGGAGGTTTTAGCTAGCGTTGTGTTTGAGCAACAAGTTTTTTTTTTAAGATATAGGAGTCGTTTACCGTCGCCCATAATACGCACCAAATACGCACTCGCAACATTAGAGACCCTCTCGCGCATGAGAGGAGGCCTGTGCTCAGCAGTGGGACGTATATACGCTGAAATGATGATGATGATGAACATTAGAGAGGTTGTAAGTCCGTTGCCGACCTTTAAGATGAGAGTTCGCAACAAGTAGTGCACTAAGTGATAATAAGTTTGCTTCCAAAATTAATCTCAACTCTATGAACATATCGAATTTGTCAATCATAATAAATGAGTGAATATGAGTTGTCTATACGTAGTGATTATATGCTCTTTGTTGTCTATTTGCTGTAAATGTCAATATTGTATCATTGATTTAATATTCGATTAATATTCTATAAATACATATATTCTCGGGTATCTTCTAATTATATAGGTACTTAATAGTGCAATAGATAACGTTTAATAATGCTTTTATTGTCATATTTATTACTTTAACAACAGTCTCTAAAAGGTAAGTAATTTGTTACATAAAACGGTATGTATTTATAATTTTATTTTTATTAGTCACGCGTTGTCTGACCACGCTAAAATGTTAGTACGGTAGGGTAAATTCCCTTATAAATGGCATCCGAATACCGAACCAAATGTTTTTACCAGACACAGACATAAGAGAGCAGTACCTGAACTACCTGGAAAGCTTTCACTATGCCAGTGCATAAACGAATCGATTAGTCGCCACGCGACGCAGAAGACATTAAGGAGCATGCGATATCGCGTGAGGCTGTTGCCAGGTTCAAGTTCTGTAGGTCGGGAACCTTATGGCGGTACAGTCGGCGGCAATATTCCTTTTAACCTGTTGCGAAATGTTTACAAAATGATGAAAACGTTCCAGAAAATTTCACAGGAAATAAGGACAGAAGTTTCATTATGGAAATGGAAATTTCGATTCATATACATATAGGTACAAAAATCTGAAAAGTTTCCGAACATTTTCCATGTGGAAATTTCGCAATTTCGGAAACGATCCTAGGGCCATCAGTAACCTGGTAGCGTACAACCAGGCTCCACAGGGGCCTTTTTATTAAATCATATTTAATTTATTTAATTGTTGGCCGTGCTGTGGGCCAACATAGTGAGACATGTCGTCCTTATATTGCCCACTTTTTATAACGATGTATAAATCGATGGGTCTGTTTCTTTTTGCGGGCCTACATGATCTAGTTCTGACATTTTTCGTCCCGTGATTAAAGATAAGATTTGATGAGAGAAAATGCATTCGTTTCTGACACTCAATGACTGATGAACATTTTGCGATCGATGAATGTTTGGTATTATTGCAATGTTTATTTATTCATTGGTTTATAAACCACCTAGTGTCCGGAATAAAATAAGTTGAATTAGAAAATACTCGACCAAGATCCACTATGTACCTGACATTTAACTTCTGACACATCTACTCACGAATAGCTTTTTATAACCGGTTGAAAGCGATGTGTCAACAAGATAAAATATCAAAACCGTGACTTCTTTATGGCGCGTATGTGTCTCAACTCTCAATATCTTAACACGAAGCAAATTGATATATGATATTAAGCTGGACAGAAAATTAGGATACAAATACATACAGATTTGCTGAAGCTCTATAGCTTCGCATAGCTATCTAAGCCAATGCCACGACAATGTATTATCGGCGAACTTTTTCCTAAATTCAACGAATTCTTATAATATAAATATAAGATAATTATTAAATTTTCTATATGTATCTATTTCGCATTTAGGAGGCTGGCGGCATCTATAGCAGAAAGTCTCCATGTCGTTAATAATATAAGGTCCCCGAATGAACGCTGCCGACTGTACATGAACATACGTTGAATGCCTGTGCCCCAGCAATTTGTCGCCCGCGTGTTGGCAACTTGGCAGACTGCCCTGAGGGTGTGATTTGGTCCATGTGTCTGGAAGTCGGCGAGAAATGCGTTTATAAGGCTTGGATATATGTAAAATATGCAGTTGGTGGTAACTTTAAGTTACTTTAGTTACTTCTTCCTCGCGTTATCCCGGCATTTTGCCACGGCTCATGGGAGCCTGACAACTAATCCCAAAAATTGACGTGGGCACTAGTTTCTACGAAAGCGACGGTCATCTGACCTTCCAACCCAGAGGGGAAACTACTTACTACTTAGGGGAAGTTACTTTAATTACTGTTTCAGCAAATTGTCTCCGTTAACTTTGTGTTGTTTAATAGTACATTACTACAGAGGCCGGGACGAAAGGGGTTGCCGGCCGAAGACATATAGACGGCCGAGCGAAACGAGGCCGGATAGGTCTGAGCGCGGGCAACCCCATTTCCCGCCGAGGTATGTATAGTGCTTTTCTCAAACATGCAATGAAATAAATAAAATAAAAAATCCACGAAACCCAAGTTTTCTTTATAGAAAAAACTAAAAGTAAACTACACCCAAAATATAACCAACACGTACCTATATCATTATCACGCGTATGTTTTACACGAGTCGTGTATTTTTACTACCCGTATATTTTCATGTATCTTTAATTTTTTCGCCTTGTATCCGTCTGACTGTCGTTTTCGTCACATAAGTTTACATAGTCTTTCGTGTTGATATCATGTTTCACATACATCGTTGCTTTATGCATGGAGTAAATAAGTATAATTTCCACAGTGTTGACGAATTTGTAGGTACATTCATTTAAAATATGCCACAAAACTGTTTCTAATAAACTGTAAGCCATTTTTCTTAGTTTCTTAAATAATAAAATTGCCAGAAGCAACCATATACATCCTTCGTCTTTGACTTGGCGGCAGAGGCAGCAAGTTATTTAAATCAATTCTGCTTACGCTGCCAATTCCAACGCCTACGATTACAATTAATATTAATTTCATTATTTCGTCGGAACTCATATTAAAGTCAAAAAATCAACAACGCACCATAAATCCAATAAAACAGAATGAATATTTTTCAACTTTACCTCCATAACAATTTAAAAAATATAACTACGCGTGTTTGAGTAGACCTTTTTACCGCTAACGTTTAGATGAAATATTTTAAATGTTTTTATTTATGTAGTTAAATTTATAATTTAAAATTATAGAGTGTATTATTTATTAAGTTCATGTTGATTTTGTACAAATAAAACTGCAAATTATAGCAAACATTGTTTTTTGTTTTTTTTTTATAGGCGTAGTGGCAGAGTGTCATTACGAGCCATAAAGCAAATACTGCCTCAAATTTTTTTTTATGGATGAATTTCACGATGCTGTGTCACAAATATCTGTGAAATGAAAATTAAAAAAAAGGACTTTGCCGGCCTAGGCCTGCAAGATGTGTATGAAATTCCATTAACGACCTTTTGTCCTAGCCGCACCTGAAACGTCATACTTCGCAGCCTATTATAAGGAACATAACATCAATATTTCATTGCATGTTTGAGAAAATATTATTTTCTATCCTCACATACGAAATCAGCATATTGTAAGCTTCAGAGTTGCATAGTCAAGTGCAGATGTGATTTCTTTGCCTTTACTAGTTTCTCAGATTGCTCTAACACATTTAAAAGCTTCTCAATTCATCAAAGAATAGATGGTTAGTTCCAAGTACCCAAATTAACAGACCAAAAGGCTTGCGAGTAAGAATCTAGAAACAGTTTGAAAGTTAGAAGTGTTAGAACTCTGGCTAGTGGCTACGCTAATTTTGCACAAAGTTGCTTGGCACTCGTGGCAGTAAGGTAAGAATGCATACATACCTATCACTATAAGCTCCATGCTTGACCGTAGCACTTTACATGAAAACTTAACGTGGTCTAAATTTAGGAATATTGTAGAGCTAAGTGTAGTTTTCTCGTGTGTATTATAACATAATTTATTTTTCTCAAAAATGGACGGCAAAGTCGACTTTGCCGTCTAAAAACTAGGTCGCGAAGCGCGTAGTTTATGGTCAGTCAAAAATTAAAAAGTTAAAAACATTGCAGTCTCGATTTTGGGACTGCAATGTTGCATACAAATTCCATTATTTGTCGAGTTCCAAACTTTTTAAAAGTTGAAATGACCATATCAAATGAAGGCACAGGCCCATTAAACAGCCAAACAGATGATTAGTACCGCGACTATTTAAATGTCTCAAATAGGTTGGCGTATTTTTGGCAGAAAAATACACTTCAATTTTTTTATTAAAAAAAATAAATAGGCGGCATGGGCTTATTTCTGTCAAAATATATATGTAAGAACGTTGCTTTTGTAAAATATTTCTATGATATTTATATTTCTTGCACCATTTTTGAGAAAAGCACTATATATGACTCGGCTGGAAGGCTACTTGCTGGCTTCGGATTCAATTAAACGGACTCCCAAGGTCGTCCGTTTAAAACGAATCCTCAGCCTGCAAGTAGCTACTTCCGAGCCTCGACAATAATGTACTATTAATAATATCGAGCTAGACTTTAGGTAATTAAAAATCCATTTACCTAATGCATGTCCGAGTTCCATAGAAATTTAAATTCCCATAATCCAAACAAAGATGTTCCTTTAACATGCATAATTCCAGAAAACTTGTGGAAACACAATGCACAAAGTAGTGGTAGTCGCGGAACATGACAGATAGGTTTATCTTATCGCGCCCGATAGTGCATGTGGGCGAGCTTTGCCCAACTTTGCGATAGTTAACTTTACGATGTAACTACAACTATTTCTATAGCTCCCAGTTTTACTAAGTGACACTTTAAATTGTGATAGTAAACTTAATTAAAGTGTCTTTTTTTATTTAACAAAACACTACGTATAGTGTACCTATATTTAAAGTTTCGCCAAACTGTAAAACAGTTAGTTGGCGAAGTAAATAAAACCAATGTTGTTATTTCCTTGGGCTTAAGCTTCTGGTGCCTTAGTTCAGTTTTTTTTTGTTAGCCTGGTTAAGTGTCCCACTGCTGGGCAAAGGCCTCCCTCGCTTCCTCCACTCAACCCTGTCCTTTGCAGTT
This sequence comes from Cydia fagiglandana, assembly GCF_963556715.1. Taxonomy (NCBI): domain Eukaryota; kingdom Metazoa; phylum Arthropoda; class Insecta; order Lepidoptera; family Tortricidae; genus Cydia; species Cydia fagiglandana. The sequence continues at coordinate 10,817,365 of NC_085949.1, read as the reverse complement.
TCCCGCCAATCCGGACAAAATACGTCCAAGTCGTTCCGCCATCTCCTTTTCGGTCTGCCTGCACTCCGGCTAGCACCATCTATGGTGTTCCGTGGGTCCCGAAATCAGAAAAATAGGTAGACAAACTTACTTTCCCATTAAGTCAGTAAGTAAAGTACTCTCGTACTCGTTACATTAGTTAAGATAAGTTACAAATTAGAATGAACTACGCCATTAGGAAATCAAGGAGCTTAACGCATTTAGGAAACGTAAGAACTTGCTCAATATTCTACCTACTGAAATTTGAGCATTTGGCTTTGAAATATTATAGGTATACCTACACATGCAGCGCTTGTACTAGTTTTAACCTACATTGTGAAAGATTTAGGGAACGGACGCACCAAATCGTCTGTCACCGTTAATATAGCGTTCGCAAAATGTTGTTGTATGAAAATCTTCATCACTCTGTTAAGTGATGTTGATCAGTCTGTTAAGTGTGGTTGGTGAAACTGTCCTTAGTTCATCGTCCTTAACTATCAGAAAAAAGACAGACAGTAGAACCAACATTTCTTCATGACCCTTATACGCTGCTATAGTCTTAGCGACAACGAGAATAGTCATAAATCAGTAGCTCCAGCTATTAAGACTCACCCTTCCGAACAAATCGGCGCTGATCGACACGCCGTTTCAATTAGAACAATCACGCGCCGGTGTCACTGCCGTATCCGGCGGATATTGGCGTACGACACGACTCCTGCGCACAATCCGACGACATACTTACACTCTACGCTACTAGTATAACCCCAACCAAATTACAAATACGCTCAACCCTCCATTAGTCACGCGAACGCTAGCCTTAATTATACACCCGAAGGGTTCATTAATTCCTAACGCGACAGAAAATAGATAATTTAAAAAGACGTTCGGAAACCGTTTCCGCCGGATCAACTCGTTACATTTTAAAAGTCCTTCAGCTTTGATGGTTTCAGAGAAGGGTTTTAGGGATATTATAATCTGTTTCTTTTGAACTCTAAATTAGAAAAGATTATAGATCCTTATAATTTTTCTTATGTGTCGTCGTCATCAGTCAACACGACACTCAAATAAAACTGCCATAATTATGATTGTTGCAATTAAAAAGCGACGTAAAAATAGATCTTATTTAGTAAACGGTATAGACACGCACGCCTCCTAAGATAAGGGCTGATTTAGACGACGAGTGAATTCGTATGCGATTTTAGTTACATTGGGGACTATTGGTTGCATCCAGTTCAGCCGATGAATCAAATACCGCAATGTAAAGAAACTCCTATTCGAGTTCTCGCACCGTCTAAACCAGCCTTAAGATTGGTTGACGTTCCTCGATCCAAAAATAAATCAATCGTAACAAACCAAGTAACCAAGTAACCGCGCATTTCACGGCGTGGACAAAAAAGACAAAATGCAGCAGATAGGCCGACGCGACGGAACAGGTTCCTTGCGGTTACCGAAGCCGTACTGTTGCTAGGTGCAGAGTATTCTACGCGTTGACTTTCGAATGGAAGGCTTCGTTATGATTGGACGTTTTGACTTATCGTGGGAAAGCTTTACATGAATATTTTTTTTTTTGTATTTTTTAAATCATTTATTCTCATGGAGTTTACGTTAAATATCCAATACTTACAACGTTCAATATTGAAGATTAAGTAGGTTGCTCGCAAGTTCCTCTATTCCTAAATCGGAGGTGGTTTACGGAATCTAGGAGTAGGTACCTACTCACCACACCTGCATGTGTCATGTCTTAACTCCAGTATTTCGTAATTTTCTAGACACAAAAAATATAAAATCTTAGCACTCTTGAAGTCAGCATTCATACATGGACAAATTAGTAGCAGTAGTAGTAGTAATCACTTTATTGTACACAACACAGGTTTACAAAAATAAATTACAGTAATGGAAGTACAAAGGCGAACTTATCCCTATAAGGGATCAAATTTAGAGGTATGCAAAAAAATAAGGTTTAATTAATGACAGCTCAAAATGAGTAATTAAACTTTTCGTTTTGCGTTCCTCTAAACTTGTCCATATGTGTATTATATTATATGTTACGTCAATATAAGTAGGTTAATATTAACATAAACTACGTACTGTTACTATACATATTAAAATTATCTCCCCTCTCAAAAGACGTGCATCATTTTCCACGAAAAAACTATTATCTTATACACGGAAAGGAAAAACTGTATCGTCACATCAGACTTACCAGTTGCAGTTGAATCAATAAATTCTCCTTTCTGCGTTACGACAACATGGATGAGTAACGACAACATAGTACTATCAATGAATGAACTATTGTGACAACGAAGCCACATTATTAATGACCATTTTAGTCCTTACGTCAATGAGTTAAGGGCTTCGAATATGATCAATTATATGAATGAATGATCTAATCCTACACCTGGTATGATGTTTATGCGATACTACCTATAGATAATTACTTATATTATTTATTTTATTCACACTTGGCATCGTAAAATATGTGTTGTGTTATATCAAAACTATATTTGCTTAATTGGCACATTCACTTCTATATTTGTACAGTTATGCTCAGGTGGTAAACAGGTATAAATATATATAACAAGGCAGTAAGTTTAGAAATTGTTTGTGAGTTTTCTTTGATGTTTTACTGCCTACTAATAAGTGTTAAATAAAACACAAAAGAAGCACTGTGTGCATGGTGTGTGCGTCTAGTAAATAAAAACAAAGATGACTTTTTAGTGATTTGGATGTCAATAAATATCAACTATGTACATACATTTGACCAAATGATATTTTCTATATATTTTATTACTTACCTAATGCAACACACACTAGCCGGCCTAGAGCCCTAGACTATCACAGTTTAGATTACGAATAGGTCAAGTCAGAGTGACTCGTAAGGCAATATCGAACTGTAAGCCTTATAGTATTCCTTTGTCCGCAGTCCCAGCACGATGAAGCTGGAGTGGGGGGACGGCGAGGCCGACTACGGCCTGGAGGAGGCCGCCTTCTACGAGGGGCCGCCGGCGCTGGCGCCGCCGCCGCGCAAGCATGTTTCCTTCAGCCTCCGCCTGGATCTAGTGAGTATTATATCACCTCTCTCTGGCCGATCGTGATGAGGTGGGGGGAAAGCGGGACCGACTACGGCCTGGAGGAGGCCGCCTTCTATGAGGAGCCACCGTCCCTACCAAGGCACAGGACCTAGAAATATAACCTTTCTACGATGAATGGGCAAACTCAGATACGATGCACTCACTCTCAATTAAGTAGGTATATACACTAATTTATCTACATTACCAGCAGCGGACAGTAATAGAACACTGCGGGGCAATCGGGGCATAGGCTTCTCATGGAATAGCATCTCAGAAAACTGTCTTTTAAAATCGTACATTATCATTTTCCTGTGGTACCTATCGTAACTAGTTTCACGTTGAGCGTTCGATCTTACTTAACGCACCTTGGCACAAGAATAAGTGGCACAGCGCCGCCTTTAGTAGGTAACTAAAGCGTCAGTTTCCTGTCCAAACCTTGATCTTGGCATAACAAACGACAGGAAAATCAAGGAAAGTTGTTAGTTTATGTAAAGATGTCATATTAGAAAACTAGCCGGGACCGGTTGGATACCTAATAAGTAAGCGTTTCTCCGGCCGGTTTCTTTCTGGACAGGATTGTGGGTAGGAATAAATTGTCGGTTTCCGTACCCTCTCGGACGAGTATAGACAGTATTCGCAATTATATCTACATGTGGCACATTACGCATGAAGTGCTAGATCCAGGTTACATGCTAGCAATTTATAAACAATGAAATGCCTGAAACTGCGCTATAAATATGGCACTTAATTAGCAAATTGTGTAATGGCGTCACAAATTACCTATTTACTAACTTCGTGTTCTCAATAGTGTTATCGCAGAATTTTTTAGATTTTTTTTAACGCGAAAGTTTAAAATATTATATTGAATTTTTAAGCTCAATTTCATGCCGCGCCGCCACAATAACCCAAAATACCTAATCTTTATCTTTATATATATCTATATATATAAATGCAAGTGTCCTGACTGACTGACTGACTGATTCATCAACGCAGAGCCGAAACTACAAAAGCCAGAAAGTTGAAATTTGCACACCAGATTGCATTTATAAAGTGTACAAGAGATAAGAAGCGATTTTGAGAAATTCAACCCCTAAGGGGGTTAAAAAGGGGATGAAAGTTTGTATGGGGTTAAAGTTTTCTTTTAAGCTAGGAATTTAAAACTTCGTAAAAAGATACGTCATTAAAATACAAGAAAAATAATTTCAGCGTTTTTGAAAATTCATCCCCTAAGGTGGTGAAAAAGGGGTTGAAAGTTTGTATGGAAATCAAAATTTTTTTCGAGTGGTGGACTTAAATCTTTGTATTTAGGGATATTATTAGAAGACAGGAAAAGTAATTTCAGCGTTTTGTAAAATTCATCCCCTAACAGGGTTAAAAAGGGGTTGAAAATTGTAATCCATTACAAATGCTTTGAAACTTCTTAGAAATGCATAATAGCCGATTACAAAAAAAAGCGATTGCACCGTTTTTGGAAATTCAACCCCTAAGGGGGTTAAAAAGGGGATGAAAGTTCGTCTTCGGGTGCAAATTTTATTTTAAGCTAGGAACTTGAAACTTTGTAAAAATGTATCAAATTCAAGTACAAGAAAACTAATTTCAGCGTTTTAGAAAATTCATCCCCCAAGGTGGTGAAAAAGGGGTTGAAAGTTTGTATGGATATCAAAATTTTTTTCGAGCGCGGGACTTGAGTCTTTGTATTTGGGGATATTATTAGAAGACAATAAAAGTAATTTCAGCGTTTTGTAAAATTCATCTCCTAACAGGGTTAAAAAGGGGATGAATGTTTGTATGGGGTTGAAGTTTTCTTTTGAGCTAGGAATTTGAAACTTCGTCAAAAGATATATTATTAAAATACAAGAAAACTAATTTCAGCGTTTTTGAAAATTCATCCCCTAAGGTGGTGATAAAGGGGTTGAAAGTTTGTATGGATATCAAAATTTTTTTCGAGCGCGGGACTTGAATCTTTGTATTTGTGGATATTGTTAGAAGGCAATAAAAGTAATTTCAGCGTTTTGTAAAATTCATCCCCTAACAGGGTTAAAAAGGGGCTGAAAATTGTAATCCATTACAAATGCTTTGAAACTTCTTAGAAAGGCATAATAGCCGATTACAAAAAAAAGTGATTGCACCGTTTTTGGAAATTCAACCCCTAAGGGGGTTAAAAAGGGGATGAAAGTTCGTCTTCGGGTGCAAATTTTATTTTAAGCTAGGAACTTGAAACTTTGTAAAAATGTATCAAATTCAAGTACAAGAAAACTAATTTCAGCGTTTTAGAAAATTCATCCCCCAAGGTGGTGAAAAAGGGGTTGAAAGTTTGTATGGATATCAAAATTTTTTTCGAGCGCGGGACTTGAGTTTTTATATTTGGGGATATTATTAGAAGACAATAAAAGTAATTTCAGCGTTTTGTAAAATTCATCTCCTAACAGGGTTAAAAAGGGGATGAATGTTTGTATGGGGTTGAAGTTTTCTTTTGAGCTACGAATTTGAAACTTCGTCAAAAGATATATTATTAAAATACAAGAAAACTAATTTCAGCGTTTTTGAAAATTCATCCCCTAAGGTGGTGAAAAAGGGGTTGAAAGTTTGTATGGATATCAAAATTTTTTTCGAGCGCGGGACTTGAATCCTTGTATTTGGGGATATTGTTAGAAGGCAATAAAAGTAATTTCAGCGTTTTGTAAAATTCATCCCCTAACAGGGTTAAAAAGGGGTTGAAAATTTTAATCCATTACTTATGCTTAGAAAATTCTTAGAAAGGCATAATAGCCGATTACAAAACAAAGTAATTGCAACGTTCTTGGAATTTCAACCCCTAAGGGGGTTAAAAAGGGGATGAAAGTTCGTCTTCAGGTGCAAATTTTATTTGAAGCTAGGAACTTGAAACTTTGTAAAAAGGTATTAAATTAAAATACAAGAAAACGAATTTCAGCGTTTTTGAAAATTCATCCCCTATGGTGGTGAAAACGGGGTTGAAAGTTTGTATGGATATCATACATTTTTTCGAGCGCGGGATTTGAATCTTTGTATTTGGGGATATTATTAGAAGACAATAAAAGTGATTTCAGCGATTTGTAAAATTCATCCCCTAACAGGGTTAAAATGGGGTTCAAAGTTTGAATCCATTACAAATGCTTTGAAACTTCTTAGAAAGACATAATAGCCGATTACAAAAAAAAGTAAGTAATTGCAACGTTTTAGGAAATTCTACCCCTAAGGGGGTTAAAAAGGGGGTGAAAGTTCGTCTTGGGGTGTAAATTTAATTTTAAGCTAGGAACTTGAACTTTTTGCAAAATAAAAAACATGAAAACGAATTCAAGCATTTTTGAAAATTATCCCTCAAGGTGGTGAGAAAGAGGTTGAAAGTTTGTATGGAGATCAGATATTTTGTGAGTGCGGAACTTTTATCTTTGTATAAGAGCATAGGTACCTATTATGAGAATACAAGAAAAGTAATTTCAGCAACCAACATCAAAATCCACTTGAAATAAAACTTCATACAACTTGCTAAAAAAGAAAAGTACTTAATTTCAACATTGCTTGGATATGAAAATTATAGGTACTAAAGATGTAAAATGTTGAAGATAAGATTCCACGCGGACGAAGTCGCGGGCAACAGCTAGTATATATATAAATGCAAGTGTCCTGACTGACTGACTGACTGATTCATCAACGCAGAGCCGAAACTACAAAAGCCAGAAAGTTGAAATTTGCACACCAGATTGCATTTATAAAGTGTACAAGAGATAAGAAGCGATTTTGAGAAATTCAACCCCTAAGGGGGTTAAAAAGGGGATGAAAGTTTGTATGGGGTTAAAGTTTTCTTTTAAGCTAGGAATTTGAAACTTCCTAAAAAGATATACTATTAAAATACAAGAAAACTAATTTCAGCGTTTTTGAAAATTCATCCCCTAAGGTGGTCAAAAAGGGGTTGAAAGTTTGTATGGAAATCAAAATTTTTTTCGAGTGGTTAAGTTGAATCTTTGTATTTAGGGATATTATTAGAAGACGAGAAAAGTAATTTCAGCGTTTTGTAAAATTCATCCCCTAACAGGGTTAAAAAGGGGTTGAAAATTTAAATCCATTACAAATGCTTTGAAACTTCGTAGAAAGGCATAATAGCCGATTACAAAAAAAAGTAATTGCAACGTTTTTGAAAATTCAACCCCTAAGGGGGTTAAAAAGGGGATGAAAGTTCGTCTTCGGGTGCAAATTTTATTTTAAGCTAGGAACTTGAAACTTTGTAAAAAAGTATCAAATTTAAATACAAGAAAACTAATTTCAGCGTTTTAGAAAATTCATCCCCCAAGGTGATGAAAAAGGGGTTGAAAGTTTGTATGGATATCAAAAAATTTTTCGAGCGCGGGACTTGAATCTTTGTATTTGGGGATATTAAATACAAATACATAAAAGGATACAATAAAAGTAATTTCACCGTTTTGTAAAATTCATCCCCTAACAGGGTTAAAAAGGGGATGAAAGTTTGTATGGGGTTAAAGTTTTCTTTTGAGTTACGAATTTGAAACTTCGTTAAAAGATATATTATTAAAATACAAGAAAACTAATTTCAGCGTTTTTGAAAATTCATCCCCTAAGGTGGTGAAAAAGGGGTTGAAAGTTTGTATGGAAATCAAAATTTTTTTCGAGTGGTTAAGTTGAATCTTTGTATTTAGGGATATTATTAGAAGTCGAGAAAAGTAATTTCAGCGTTTTGTAAAATTCATCCCCTAACAGGGTTAAAAAGGGGTTGAAAATTTTAATCCATTACAAATGCTTCGTAGAAAGGCATAATGGCCGATTACAAAAAAAGTGATTGCATCGTTTTTGGAAATTCAACCCCTAAGGGGGTTAAAAAGGGGATGAAAGTTCGTCTTTGGGTGCAAATTTTATTTTAAGCTAGGAACTTGAAACTTTGTAAAAAAGTATCAAATTTAAATACAAGAAAACTAATTTCAGCGTTTTAGAAAATTCATCCCCCAAGGTGATGAAAAAGGGGTTGAAAGTTTGTATGGATATCAAAAAAATTTTCGAGCGCACGACTTGAATCTTTGTATTTGAGGATATTATTAGAAGACAATAAAAGTAACTTCAGCGTTTTGTAAAATTCATCACCTAACAGGGTTAAAAAGGGGATGAAAGTTTGTATGGGGTTAAAGTTTTCTTTTGAGTTAGGAATTTGAAACTTCGTTAAAAGATATATCATTAAAATACAAGAAAACTAATTTTAGCGTTTCTGAAAATTCATCCCCTAAGGTGGTGAAAAAGGGGTTGAAAGTTTGTATCGATATCAAACATTTTTTTCGAGTGTGGGACTTGAATCTTTGTATTTCGGGATATTATTAGAAGACAGGAAAAGTAATTTCAGCGTTTTGTAAAATTCATCCCCTAACAGGGTTAAAAAGGGGTTGAAAATTTTAATCTATTACAAATGCTTTAAAACGTCGTAGAAAGGCATAATAGCCGATCACAAAAAAAAAGTGATTGCAACGTTTTTGGAATTTCAACCCCTAAGGGGGTTATAACGGGGATGGAAGTTCGTCTGCGGGTGCAAATTTTATTTTAAGCAAGGAACTTGAAACTTTGTAAGAAAGTTTTAAATTAAAATACAAGAAAACTAATTTCAGCGTTTTTGAAAATTCATCCCCTAGGGTGGTGATAAAGGGGTTGAAAGTTTGTATGGATATCAAACATTTTTTCGAGCGCGGGACTTGAATCTTTGTATTTGGGGATACTATTAGAAGACAATAAAAGTAATTTCAGCGTTTTGTAAAATTCATCCCCTAACAGGGTTAAAATGGGGTTCAAAGTTTGAATCCATTACAAATGCGTTGAAACTTCTTAGAAAGACATAATAGCCGATTACAAAAAAAAAGTAATTGCAACGGAGGCTAAAAAGGGGATGAAAATTCATCTTGGGGTGTAAATTTAATTTTAAGCTAGGAACTTTAACTTTTTGGAAAAAAAAGGTATTAAATTAAAAAACATGATAACTAATTCAAGCATTTTTGAAAATCATCCCCCAAGGTGGTGAGAAAGGGGTTGAAAGTTTGTATGGAGATCAGATATTTTGTGAGTGCGGAATGCGGAACTTGAATCTTTGTATAAGGGCATAGGTACCTATTATGAGAATACAAGAAAAGTAATTTCAGCAACCAACATCAAAATCCACTTGACTTAAAACTTCATACAACTTGCTAAAAAAGAAAAGTACTTAATTTCAACATTGCTTGGATATGAAAATTATAGGTACTAAAGATGTAAAATGTTGAAGATAAGATTCCACGCGGACGAAGTCGCGGGCAACAGCTAGTACTATATAATTCGTAGGTTCTTACTGTTATCCTAAATAAACTTTTACTTATCTGCTCCTTCCTCAAAAAACAATTAACACCTTCAGCGTTAACTCAGAGTCGTTTAAAAATCACTTTACCACTTTCTTATAGTTATAATTACTTATCATTACGTCACTGAGACTGAGACCAAATGGGCATATCTCATATTATGGAATTGTTGCTGAGTTCAGCTTTTTTGTAGAGCGGCCGATGCATGTCGGGTAAGGGTCTCCCCTGATATATCGACGCGCATTCGGCAAAAGCCGATAGGAAAAAGCTTTATGTCCACGCAATAAGAACGAAAAAGCCGTCGACGCGTCGGCAGGCGCCGGCCGATGCGAGCCGAGCCGAACGACGACTTTTTCGCTCTTATTGCGTGGACATAAAGCTTTTTCCTATCGGCTTTTGCCGAATGCGCTTCGATATATCAGGGGAGACCCTTAGGGATGGTATGGTACAGGGGTCTCCAAACTTTTTTACCTGAGGGCCATATTGCGCCTCAGAAACTTTTGCGCGGGCCAAAGTCGGTTTTTGCGCCAGGGAGGGTGTCTGGTTGCTGCTGTTAGGAACGGTTCCACTCTCCATGAATGCTGAACCCCTGGAGCCTGGCTCCCGCGGGCCGGACAGTGGGCACTCGCTTTGGGTGTCGACGGGCCGAATTGGAACGCGTCGCGGGCTGGATTTGGCTCGCGAGTCGGGGTTTGAAGACCCCTGATAATAGTACAATCTACGGGTATGACGCCGGATGCGCCGCCTGACAGACCGTAACACTGGAGGCGGCGTCCTTTTTTGACAACCCTAATAGGACCAATTGAAATTTCATTTGTATAGTGGCCCATGGTACAGTCAGTAACTAATAGATACTTAGTGACGATTGACGATCAAAGTGGCAAAATATATCGGATCGCGACTTCATTTCTTTGGTAACAAAGATGTATTCCTATAAGTAGCCGTAGCCACATTTTTGTTACCTATGACAGACAAGTGCACGTAGTGATCAAAGTTAAAGAAAAAGCTTTGACAACTATTTTGTTAGTTCAAAGTCTCTGACATAGCAATTCAATTAGATTAATCGTAGACACAGATAAAATACACTACATACCTAGCTACCAAACTTAACTACATACCTACAAAGTAGCGTGTATTTGAACACTATGCGTACTAGTACCAAAACGGTTCCACCCTTGGAGGATATAACCAACGGAGACGCCATGTCTAAAATTTTCGGTACAAAATAGTCTGCCGTTTTTTGCGGGGGAGGGGCACATCAAATGTATAGGTACGTCATGTCAGATAAACGTCAGTCCATACATATGGTTGACATGAGGTTGACCATTGGCCGCCTATTTTCGACAGAGGGGAACGTCTGTTAATGGCGGCTCCATTGTTAATTACTCCGAGGTTCCACCGGACGACTAAGCTAAAAATACACAGTTTATATATAAAACCAGTTTCATGCTCTGAAAAGACATGTTTGATCTAAATTCACTACAATCCACGTAACGTGCTCCCTTGAAGGGTCTATTAAAAATTCACTTTGAAATTACTACTTGAACCTAAAAACAGAAAAAGGCTCGAACAGTTATTCTCCGTATAATAATTAGGCGCACTTAACTGGGTGCATGTACCGTGTTAAGATTAGCCAACCATTGAATTTTAACCCTTATTCAATTGATTTAAGATTGACATAAAATAAATTGAAAGTATAATTATGCTTGTGCAGCAAAGCGAGTATTAAGAATATATGAACATGTTAGGCGTTTACACCCTTTTAGTTATTTTATTATGCATCTATTAGGTCTCAAGTAATCCGGTTCGGCTCTGCATGGCTAGGACAACTTTACAGTTTTGTTGTACATCGATTGACAACTAACAAAGACTTTATGTACAAGAGTATAAGTGCCGTTTTTGTTTGGCTACGTTGACAGGTTACAGATCTGTGTTTAGTATAATTAAGGCTTTGTAGATACGTGCTTAATAATGCAAGGGAACTTGTTTGAAATCTAACGACATCCACAATAAAAAGAATGCCCTTACATTAACAGGGCTAGGGCATAATAAATAATATAGGGTGTACTCTGTACCCACCTATAAATACTTAACTTTACTACCTTACTGTTCACTGTCACTGTCTCTTCATTGATTAATTTATTATGAATATGATCGAAGCAGAGGCGTAATACGTACCTGTACCTATGTGTATATATGGGACATTCCAAAAAAAGTCTACTTTGTCAGGTCTATGATATCAATCTTTGAATTTAAAACTAAGTTATGAATTCATAGGTTTATTTAAGGTTTTGTTTTGGCAGAAAATCCATACAAAGGCGTATTTATTTTCATATATGATTGTATGCCACCGCCGATGTTTAGTAAGTAATGGCGACTGGACAACAAAATGAATTGTTTGTAAAAGTTTTCAATCATGATTGAAGACCGTTTAAAAATAGTCAAAAAATTATAATGAACTTCCGAACTTAATGAAGTATGTCTAACAATTTACCTGATACCTGCGCGCGCAGTACGGTAACGATCAATCATCGGCGCAGGAGTATTGAAAACAAACTAGGCTCACAATAGAAGTTTGACCAGTATTTTGACTTCTAACAATTTTTATTACTTTGCCTACTAGTAAAGCCAAAAAAAAAGTAGTTAATCATCGACAAAAGAATGCAAATAATCTGTTAATATACTAATCTTTCTACATTCGAGAATAACTTCAGATGTCTTTTTACCCTGCATAAAACGTATTTATATTTACACGCCTTGGTAAAAATGATATAATCTGTGTCGATGCCGCGCCTGGAATCTACTAATGAAATGATAATATCATTATAGAGTCAACTCAGTCAACATACTGCTTGCAACTTGTATTGCGGCAGTGTTCCTATTTCAAAGTCCCCGTTCTTTTATTATTTTTAAAGTTGCCCGTGACACTGACGGTAAGCTGCCCTAATGAGTTTCGACATTAGGCGTAAAACCGTCGTTTTTAACGAACGGGTTAGCAACGAACATAAACAAATAGGATGGACGAATCGGTACCTACTCGAATACCGAACTCGAATATGACACGTGAGTTTCGAAATAGCGATATTTAACTAGGCAATTATTAATTACGTACGCATGTGACATAATAACTATGATAAATTGTGTGATGCACAATCAATTGGACAATTTTTAATTCTCCTATAGCAAATATCGTAATGCCAATATCAATAGGTACCAATCTTGTTTTTGCTGTGGCCTGAGTTTTTTCTTACTTTTGTGAAAATGTTTTGCCTTATAGAATAGGTCTGGTAAATTGTGGGCTGATTAAATTTACGTACATTAAAAGTTACGTACAGATGCAATAGTGCATAATTATTTTCCTTCGTATTTTCACGGAAACGTACGAACATGTCTTGCTATTTCAGTCAGTCGCGGTACAAAAAGTTCTGAGGTTGATTGAAATAGCATGACAAATACGAACGTTTCCGAGAAAATACGAAGGAAAACAATTATGCACTAGGTCACTAGGTACATCTGTATGATGTTCATCTCTATAACTTAAACTTCGTACATGCTATAATTTTCAGTAAAATCAGATTAGTATTTTAGCTGTGTATTTACTCCCCAAAAAATTTAAAATTTCTGGGAGACCGAGATAAGGTTTGACACGTTCTTTGTTGAAAGAAGAAAGAAAGAAAGAAAATAAATGTATTCAGGACGCTTACAGTATTGCTTAAAACTAATACAAAACTTTTATAAGTATAAAACATAAACGTCACTGAATAGGTCTCCCCTCAGCTTGATGACAAGTTACCTTTCAGGTATTTTGACGCTGGTCTTTGCGTATGTAAAGTCAGATAGGCAAGCTAAAATATACTACTATGTAATATTTATAGTAATCATATTTGAGGCCATATTAGTTACCGGTCGCTAGTCTCATTAGCCCCGCGATTTCCGGTGCCTAATCAAAGGTTCCGTCCGCCCCGCTGGAGTGACTAATTTGATGTGATTTCTCTTCACTATCCTTATGCTTCGGCTATGTAATTAACTTACTAACTAATTACAAGATCACATTTATAAAATACCTAGCATTTTCGCTTTGCTAAGCTTTATGCCGCACTTTATAGTTCGTTTTTTTAGCATTAGAAAGAACTTCGCAGAAGTAAGCTTGTGGTTTACTTCTAGTTCCTACTTTACTTTAGTTCCAAATCCGGCACATTTAGCGGTAATAATTTGAAGTAAATTATATGTATTGAATTGACCGTGCTACATTAGATAATTAAATAATTATTAACAATTAAAGAGCCTGATATAAACTGCACGCTTACTTCTGTGGAGTTCTTTCTGATGCTAAAAAAACGAACTATAGTTCGTTTTTTAGCGTTACAAAGAAGGTAAAGCGACCTTGACACGTCTTTTAATTGAAAAACGCTTTTTAAAAACAGTAACTATTACTTATGAAATCGGAAATATATAAATGATTGTATTCGATTCATAATTGTTACATATTTGCCGTGACTTATTTTTAAAACGTGTTTTTCAATTAAAAGACATGTCAAGATTGTTTACCTTATTTCTAATGCTCAAAAAACGAACTATAAATGTCACTGGTTGGATTAAAATGAAATATACGAGCTCATATTTTAAGACGTCATATTAAATGAATAAGCTTTCGCTAACCAGTCAGGAGCGTGAAGTAGATTAATTGTTAATTAATACATCGTACACACTTAAAATAATCCTTAACCAGTTAAAGAAACGATAAATTTCTAACAACGACAGTAATACACAGATGATATAGTGTTGTCCTTATCCAGCCCTCGAATCCCCTCCTTTACAGCCAGGGGATTAAGAACAAGAGATAAATCTGTGGTAAAAAGTAGAGCTGCCACGAATATTCGGCAACTATTCGGTATTCGGCCTATTCAGCTACTTTGCCGAATATTCGGTATTCGGCCGAAAACTAAATGTGACGTCCCACGGTAAAGGTACCTTATGGCGGTTAGCGTTTACCTACGCTATTATTAACGCCGCTCGAATATTATTGCGGCGCTATGCGACGTAAGCGCCAGCCGCCATAAGGTACCTTTTTCCGTGGAACGTCACAAATATCTGTTGCACCAACCTAAAAAGAAAAATTACACAATAAGAATAACCTAAAACTAAGTAGGTATTAATATACCTATATATAATACTAATGTATTTAAAATTCTTGGAAAGTTGTTAAATACGAAGACGCTTTTTTGAGCACTTATTGATTACAAAATATTTTACTTATATCATGGGTCTGATTTGATTGACTCTAACAACATTCATTAAATTCTGTTCAGCAAAAACTATATCTTAGCAAACGCTGTGCTTTGTAGGCGCACAGTTTTTTATAATAAACTGTGACTCAAAATGTTCGCATGTCCTATCGAATATTCGGCGCTTTGGTAGAGAGAGAGGCCGAATATTCGGTATTCGGCCAAAACCGCTATTCGGGGCATCTCTAGTAAAAAGCTGTGTGTGATGTAGTGAGACAAGTCGGTTGACGCGTGGGGCGACTAACACACTATTAAATCCGGCAATATGTTAGACGCGTCCTGTTTCAGAATATTCCCTAAAATACTCGAATTGAAAAGGACATTTGTTTTATTCCGTTGAAGCTTACTGTGGCACTGTATAAAACCACTGTAACAAAATATTGGAGTTGTACTCACCCTCCTTTTATAGTTACTTTTATTTTTCAGTTTTTTTAATAGTGTCCAGTTTTTAATCATAAATAATATAGAGCAAGACACCTGAAGGAAAGATTCGTCTAGACAATTACAAATACTCATATGTATAATAAGTATACAATGCATACCTATATAAAAGACATGCTGCGCCGACCCCATGTGAATGGGACAAGGGCAAGATAATGATGATGCATACCTATATAAAAAATGCCATATCATAGTAAATATGTAATATAAATAACAAATAAAGTAAAAATATACATATTTCCTGCTGATGTTTATTATTTGCAACAACATGATTAGTGTATTAAAATTATTAATGAACATGAACTGATAAATATATCCGGCATGAACGGTCTATCTACGAGGTTTTTCGAACTGTTTTTGCCTGTATCCTTTGCTAAAATACCTATTGTACTAATGTCCTTACAGTACATACATATGTAAGGTAATAGCGTTAGAGCAAGACAAGTCTGCAGCGATTTTGATAGCACATGCAGTGCAAGTGTTATTTTAAACGTCAAACTTCTATGAAATTATGAATTATTATGATTATAAATAACACTTCCACTGTGTATTATGCTATTCAAAATCGTTGCAGACTTTTCTTTGTCTAATTCTAGGCAATTTCCTAAAACTACTATGAGTTCATTCATAATTCCTTTCTAGCATCTTAGTAGCATTATAAATGGTGCGTACGCGCGTGCGTGCGTCAAAAAAAAGACAAAATTAAAATGCATAAATTGAGTCTATTGCATCCTAACCTATATTGTTTGTTGCCCAAGCCGGAAACGCTGATTTTGTATTAAGTTTGTCTTTCGAGCCACCCTGTAGATAAGGTACCATACGGTTCTGGCGTCCACGCACCGATCACGTGTCCCTCCCTTCTTCACACTTCGGTGATTGCCGTTGGTGCCCTTTTCCGGAAAATAAATAAATTAGTTGAGGCGTACTATGCTGCTCATTATTACGGGTTGCCATTGTACTCGTATAACACTCATACTTACAGATAGCGGGTCTTATGATGTTTAGTTAAGACGAAACAGGAGCTGAGTTATAAACATTTTAGGTAAATATACCCGTCTCGCTAACGGAAGCGGCTCCTAAAACTAGTGCGACAAGATTAAAGCGAAATATCCTGCGTAAAAATCTCATAAATCGCGGTTTCGTACTCGACTATGATTTTAGTCAATCGCCTAGTCAATGATTTTAATAATAATAACATAAACTGATACTGATTGTGATAATATTAACATAACTTATGTACCCGATTGTATATTATGATTTATAATTTATAAAAATACCAAATGTATTTCCTAGACCTAAGCCTGACCTGTAACTTGGTGTTATAAATAAATTATTTGTATTTGTATTTGTATTTGACTTTTTCCTCCTCTAAAACTTAACCAATCGTAACCAAATTTGGAAATCTAAATGATTATGAAATTATCTGTGTCGGACCGTTTTGCTTTTTTGGCTAATTAATATCAGTTTTGAATACTACGCCTCACGTTGCGGCATAGTCAATGAGGCCATTTTGGCCATTTTTGAAGGGCTCTAGTGCCTTAAATAAACAAAAATATCAAAAAAAAAAAACAAAACGGTCCGACACAGATATTGACAATATTAATCTGTGTTGGAAAAATCATTGCTCTAGCATCAAAACCCACGGAGGAAACAGTCGAGTACGTTTGTATGGAGAAATGACCACTCCTGTTGGCTCTTAAGACCCAACCAACCCATATTGTCTCAATTTCTATTTTTATTTCTGCACTCGTACATTGACAAACGCCAAACGAAAAGAAAGAATGTTTCGCACGACATATCCTACGAAAAGTCACGTGAATATATACCTCTATCCATACCTATGATTGCCATTTTCTATCAAGGATTGTTTTTTTGCCTAGACCCCCTTTTGAATGATATAGGTATCATTAATCCATTCATTATATCGCCTAAGTAGTACGTCTATTTCTTTGAAATTTTTTAGAGTAATAACTTAGTCATCAGCTTTTCCAATCCAAGCATATTAAATCTTTGCTTACTATACTTGGAAATAACATGTGCATTTTTCAGGAATTTATAACTCAAAACGGTGATCGTTATAAGCATGTATAAAATACACCATTTATTCTAAAATAAAGTAAGACAGTCATTACAGCCATAAGCCACCTAATCATTAGAACAGGCGCGTGCCGAACCGGGGCCTTGTTGCTTTATCACCCACATTTCAATAGCCATTCATCTCACGGCTGAAAAACTGAAGTATGTGTCTGTCAATCGCTGGCACTATTAGGAGGTGTTAGTAAGTTCGTGCCCCCAATATAGATAATCACGCGGAGCAGGGGTGACCCCCGATAAAAATACACGGCCGTTTACGGGTAATCATGGCGCGCTTCAGTTAGTTCCACTAATTGTTAGTTAACTTACACGCATTTTATTTTATAAATGAGGTAAAATATAAACGGTTGATATAAATAAAATGAATAAAATAAATATAAATCAACATTATAGGACATTTTTACACAAATTGACTAAGCTGACTGTCCACGGTAAGCTCAAGAAGGCTTAAGAAAGAAGGTTTTTTGTTTGATATAAATGTAGATTATCAGTTTTATGTTTTGAAATGATTTTTCTTTATCATCTACTTTTATTCTGTTGTTGTTGTGCAAACGAATTACTAGGGAAATGAAAAAAATAAAAAAATATTCCTTCAAAATCTAGTCCGCTAAAAGAGCAACAAGGAATCAGAAAAACAATTGAAGGGATGTTTACAAAAACAACATAACTGCTTAGAGCGGTTGAAACTTTTTTAAGAACATTGTTAATCGTTTCAGGTGTCAACCAGTGTAGTCAGTTATGTTGTTTTTGTAAACATCCCTTCAATTTTAGTGTCTTTTTAATGAATAATGAGCAAATAGTGTTCAAAAGCAAGTGACCTTAAAATGCGTAATCAGTTGACATAGCTTTGATTTTAGAGATTGCCGTACCTATAGATATTTTATGTGATGCCATAAAGGGTCCGCGTTATAGTCAGAGCTCGCTTGTTCGACAGATTGCCCCTGATTGGAGCGAGGGGACAGCCTGATTCGATTTTGACATTTTTATTGGGTAATATTGATATACTTTGTGATTAGGATCGTGTCAGGGCTCCAATACATTCAATTGAGAAGGGTCAGAACACCTATTGATAAGATATCCAGCGGGGCTAAAAATACCGAATTCCACTCGGTAGCGTGCACTTGTGTATTCAAGAACTAAGGGCCCGATTCGGATTTTGAAATAGACATCTATTAGATATCTTTTAGACATCACCAAGATACGATAACGATATGTTTAAGATCTAACCTGTCAAATTTGACATTTGCGCGATTCTGGAGATACTCTTGAACGATTTCCACAGGATATGACTTATGGAGATCCAATTCACATCTAATAGATATCTTACTCTATCTAACGTAAAAGTGACATTGGTTGCCCGAATTGCCTGCAAAAGAGAACTAGTTGATATCTAAATTATAACGTGTCTAGAATGGATCTAGTACGTGTGGTCTCTTGTGAATATCTTGAAGTTCGAATTAATACGACAGGTAGACTTATAGGCACACTAGCGTGCTTATACACAAATTGAAAAGTATACGTAGGTGGAACTTTCATCTTTTGACGAACGGTTTTCGCTTATTTGAGTAGGAACGTGTACTCACGTTAACCTTGACTAACAATTGGAACCGGTCAAAAAACCGGATTTAACTTAAGTTATTATGATCAAAGCTCATCGATTCAATTGTTTCTGAATATTTTTAAGCAGTGCATGTCCGCCAGCGGAAGCTTATTTCGCTCCGTGAATAGAGAATCGAGTTGACCGCTCGTATGACCGGACCGATTTCAATAATAATCGTGGCGGCGTACACCATGTTCTTAGTTCTATTTATGGGACATTTCGACTTAAAAGCTGAACGGACAGCGTTGTTTGGAGGAGGGAGAGTAATGGGCGCGAGATGTAAACATTGTAAACACGAGGCAGTCAATGAATTTATGGTTACATTGTGCCTCGAGTCTGCGATTTTTCCCGTAAAACATCACAGTCTCGTTCATATCGGTAGAACTGAAAGTGGTGTAAAATTTAATATTTATTTAAAAATGTTCATGTGAAATTATTAGAAAATCCGTTTAAATTAACATGTTTGCCTTTGCCTAACCCTGCGTGATTTAAGATCAGGCGGTGGGGCTAGCATCAAGCGTTTATTAGAGCTCTCAAGGGTCGGCAACGCATATTTGGCTCCTCTGATGTTGTTTATGTACATGGGCGACGGTTACCGCTTCCTATCAGGCGGCTCGCCTTCTCGTTTGCCGATTATCCCAAAAAACTAGTATAGGTACTCCCAAAACTCGATTTGACGGTTTGTATTTTAAATTCTACACCCACCTGTGGCCTAAATAATTCTAAGTCTTCAGCACAAGGGTCTGAATTACATGACGTCACTGTCTTTGTACGCACCTTTCTCAGAAACCATCAAGACTCAAATGTCAAATGAGTTGTCAAGGCCGGCTCGGTATAATCGTTTCAATGTCCGCGAACTTAAATATTTATAATTGACCCCAAGTACCTAATTAGTTGTCGGTTCTTTATCCCTGATTGATCAATGTTTGTCGTTTATTTTATTTATTTATATTATTTTATTTATTTGGAGATCCAACAGCGATGACAATACCATAGAAATTATAATGGATACAGAAAGCCAATTATAGGAACTCACAGGTAGTAACATATAATACTAAACTAACAGGTACTACTTATACTAAGGTTACTAACTATCGCAACCACATCTGTGCACATATTTATGTTTGTAGGTACATGTTCAACGCAAGAACAAAACTACAGTTGTATTTTATAAATGAGATACCTAGAAATTGTAATGTCTTTTAAAAATGTTAAGTTCGCTGATACTGAAAAACTGCAAATCTAGTTAGATTTTCACATTGCAGTCATTATCATCATCATCTTAAGAGTTATTCTCTTGTCGGTGGAGTATCTTCCAGCTTTCCCTGTTGGAGTGTCTTCATCCAATGACGGTTCTAACGTTCAGTTGTTTCCCCAGTGCGATGAGGGCGGCGGCGCGGTGGAGGGCATCAAGAGCGAACCGCCGGAGAGTGAGGAACCGCGAGCCATGCAGAAGGTGCCTTCGCTGTCCGACCTGTCCGACCCGGAGGCGTCATTAGGTAAGTCATAATCAGTACCGTCATACCATTA
This sequence comes from Cydia fagiglandana, assembly GCF_963556715.1. NCBI lineage: Eukaryota > Metazoa > Arthropoda > Insecta > Lepidoptera > Tortricidae > Cydia > Cydia fagiglandana. The sequence goes on along the minus strand of NC_085949.1, from coordinate 10,796,985 downwards.
GGTCACACGGGGCCCGTGCCCAGGACCCCTATCCTCAGGGGGCCCCAAAGGACAGACAGTAACATTATATTTGATTACCTATAAGAAATAAAAGATACATAGTAAGTATAAAAATGTTAGTTTGGCCTTCTTTACTTTCCAAAAGGGCCCAAAATTCTTATGTGCCCAGGGGCCACCATATTTGACAGACTGATCATCGTCAGCCGGCGCGCCCCGGCGCTTTACTATGAAACTTTCCATGCATAAAAATTTAGCGAAGTCTTTAACGATACGAATAGTTTGGTGCAATCGACCCTAAGACGGCCCTGGTCATAATCTATATGGGGAAATGTGACATGTGGGGTTGTTTAAGTCTATCCCCGTATCACAACAATATTAATGTAAAATGTAAGTATCCAATCCACGAATGTAATGTGTCGATACAATCCTGATAGGGTTTCACGGCACTTTTCTGTTTGATTCAATGTAACATTTTAATATAGAATAAATAAATAAAATAAAAATATAAACAGGAAGTAAAGAAATTATATACTTACCTGTATAATCGATAACCGTACTTGATAATCTTGATATATTTGCGGAATATTTAGTAAGTAAGTACTTGAACGAATTAAGATAGTAATATATCGGGTTATTACTAGAAATAACCAGAAAAAGCAAGATATCTTCAAATCGCATTCTTAATATACATATTATGCATCCAACAATAAAAGTAAATCGCAAAAAGGCAGTATCAGTAGATACGTAATTGTTTGTCGGTTTCTGATGACATTTACCTACCTATAAGACTTTTAACAGCGACTAGATATTTTCGGTTATCTCTGCAAGTAATTAATGTTAAATAATTCTTAATGTCTAATTAAGTATGCATCCTTTAACACTAGCAAGATTAACTTCTTTACTTTCCTTGGCTTATATAATAGTGTAGACAAATTCATACAAATTTCCCCTAACACGGCTGAAGGCTGGCCATTACTCAATCACCGACCCCGGCGTAAATCAATGGCAGTTGTACTAACACCCACACTTGACCAGGGATAGACCTTATCTAGTTGCCATAAGACTTATGAATGGCTAGTTGTTCAGCAGAAACAAACGACTTGCGTCCGGCGAAGCCAACTTAGCCGCCCTGAGCGCTAGGAAGCACCAATTGCCCAGTATCCGAAGATCAGCGAGTCGGATTCTGAATTCCGACAGCTTTGAATAATCGCTCGGAAGGCGTGAATCTTGGTGCCGTGTTACAGTATTTCAATTTGTGCTGTAGATATATATATTTTTGCGTTAATAAACTATCCAGGGATCCTAAGGTTTCCAATTCAGGGGTATCGACTAGGACCCTATAAAACGCCTACGCCCTTAGACGAGAGTGACCGGATGACAAATAAATACTATGACTACCGATAGTACCGACAAGGGCGTAGCCAGCCAATGAACTAAGGGGGGTTGGTGGGATGGGAGGCAAGTCAATATTGTATGTAAACTTAGAACTCCAGGGGAGGAGGGGGCGTTCCTGAGATTACAAACCCAAATAACATCCCAATCATTTCAAATCCTGGCTATGCACTTAAGTATAACATGACTGATTATCCAGTGCGATACACAGCGATAATCGATCGTTACGCGGCTACGGGGCTAGATGATTAGCAAATAGGTGAAGCCGAATAGGATAATACGGCGCATCCTCGTTAGTGCAGCATCAGCCGCTGTTTTCATAACTGATCGCTAACGTGCTATAGAGCTGTAGTTTATAGCTTGACATGCAGGTAGGGTTGGCAAAATCTCAAATGTATGCCATCCATAATAACCGAAGAACGTTTATTGCTGGACAAAGACCTCCAAGAACCTCCTAAAAGACCGGCCTTCTTAAACTAGACGACTAACTTAACTAGATAGTCAGCCAACTTTGGGGAATTCCTCCTGCGTCCTTCTGTTCGCGGTCGCCACTTTACATCATCTCGAAAAATCTCTCTCTGACTTTTAAACTCGTATCCCGTTTAAAATCACTCAAAATCACAAGACGTGAGATTTAGCTAGTGCAAAATGCACACATCGGTTGAACTCGATGTGTTAATTGTAATCAGTCGATGTAACGAGGGTATTGAACCGCTCGAAACGTGTCTGAAGGCTCGCGCCGGGGTGGCCGCCGCATACGGGCCCATTGTTCCTACAACTGTCTGTATATTCCACGTGGGAGCGGCTCATGCGTCGTTTGTTTTACTAACATGCACCAAAACATGAGGCTCAAGCGGTGACAGAGAGTACATGTGAAATACGTTAAAAAGTTGAATTAGGTACTTAATTGCTTACAATGGTTTTGACATGAAATTTTATTGCGCATGTATTGTGTCAGGGAAGTCAAAACAAAAAATCACAAGATCAGGTTTGAAAACATGTAAGTACATTTTCTCCTCTCATTTCTGCTGCTATCACGACTGATTCTTCAGTTCAGGGTTTTGTTATCGTCAACGGTTTCTAGCAATCTACTCTTTCATAGAATATCTATACCTATTCTCATTTATACTTGGATTTTGTATTAGATCGACTCTTTTTTTTCATCTAATTATCTTTTTTACCCCGTTTGCATAAGCTCACTTCAAAACAACGTAACCATACTTACAGACACCACGTCCGTACTCGTGAATGAACGTAACTGGATACAATCGTTCTGAATGAACGGGGTCCGTCCCGCCGCGTGCGCAGCGTAATTAAAAAGCTTTAGAACATTTAGCTGACTAGTGAGATTATGCCACCCTCGACGGTGTACTAGGTACGTGAAATTTACACTTAAAAGCCCTTTCGGCATGACTTGATTGAAGATTGTATTTTGTGTTTTGAGCATTAACTCGAAAATAAAATTTAACTAAAGCTCCATTTAGACGGTTCATGTGATTTTCGTTACCTACATTTTAGTATTATGTCGATCGACGGAATTCATTGTACTCTGTAGTTTAAGTTCTTGAACCGTATAAATTGGGCAAAGACAACATTAACAATTGTATTGGAAGGGGTTTTTACAATATTTTCATTTATTTGTGTTGTCCGTTCGTATCGTACCATTTAAAATACAAAACAATACATTACTCTTCATTGCACACTGCACGCCTCATACAACAAAGAATTTTCAATAAGTACCTACATAATATATAATAAACGTTTCTTGTTTCGAATAATGACTGAGAATGCTTTCTATTATGTATAAACTTACTTTGGTACTTATATTCTTTGAGTTGTCATATATTTCTGCCATTACGAGTCTCTAAATAGTCTTACTAGCTGTTAACGTCCTCCTATCGCATCTAAACACAACATTGCATATTAGTCTAAAATTTATAAATTATCACTATTATCAGCTACAAGTACCACTTGGCACATGCGTAGTAGACAACGCTACCAATTTGTCGCTATCTCGTCATGAGTCATGTAGTAGAACGTACCTAGTCATATGTAGACACAGTTTATGTGCCAAATAATTGTTGAGATCAATTACATGCTAACAAATGCAGAGCTGTGAGAGTGCCGCCTACTGCTACTATTTTGATTGACATACACTATATTATTATTGTCACTGAAATATTGTTTTTTTTTAAACTTGAAATTAGATGGTAACTTGCACGATACAGTGCTAAACAAAATTCGTCATCATGTTAGAAACAGTTCTGTGTCAGACATGATGACGAATTTAATGCATCTATTAGCCTAGTCTGTAGTGACCCTGCATGCCTGGCTACGAAGCGGGAGGTCCCGGGTTCGAATCCTGGTAAGAGCATTGATTTGTGTGTTCTTCGCAAATATTTGTTCCTGAGTTATGGATGTTTTCTATACTGTACATATATAAGTATTTATATAAATTAGTATATTACTTATATACCGATGTATATATCGTCGTCTAGTACCCACAACACAAGCCTTATTGAGCTTACTGTGGGACGGTCGATCTGTGTAAAATTGTCCTATAATATTCATTTATTTATTGGCGAATTAGATACATGGTGGGATTATGGGGAACAGGGAAAATAAAAGCAAACATGTGAACATTGTGAACTTTCGTAAGCCTAAATCATGAGCAAAGTAATAGGCACATTTTACAGTACTGCGATATCCAATCAACGAATCAGTATCAAAAGTGAGAGAAGTAACAGTAGACATTCCTGAGAACCCGATAGGTGTTCTCGAGAGGATGTTGCGGTGTCCACTTCCTCCGCATGTAGCACCACGCGCAGGATGTTGCCAAAACTACTTGCTTTTCATAAACTACTAAAGTTACATTACATTGCACTACACAAACATGCACTATGTGTTATGGCTGCTTGTGTTATATTTTGATTAAGGAACATTATCGTGGATCATTCATAACATTCATTCAATCGATTATGTGCGGCCATTGATGCGACGCACCTTTGTGGGATAATCTTTGTTGCGTCAGATGTATCAACAATATGACATTGAGTTTGTTTTGTAAGACTTATAATAACTTACAAGTGTAATTATTATCTTAGTTTTTCAAGATAACACCTATATTTTAAGTATATTCCACCTAAAGGGGCCCACTGATTAACAGTCCGCCGGACGGTATCGGCCTGTCAGTTAGAACAAAATTTTGACAGTTCCGAATAACTGACAGGCCGATACCGTCCGGCGGACTGTTAATCAGTGGGCCCCTTATGGCATCACTTCGAGGTGTACCTTACACACAATCTTTTCACAAACACTTAATTCATGAAATTCTGAACCAAAAATCTTTTTACTATTATTATATCCAGACAGAAATGGACATTTTGTGGGGTAACAGTACACTACTAATGGCTGGGTAAGCAGTTTTTTATGCTCCATCGAGTGGAAACCAAGTTTCGTATGTCACCTGCTTTTTATCACTTATTAACAGATTTTAAACTTTATTTTTAACTAAATAGAGCTCAAACTGTCCGCCGACAGCTAATGTTTATTTAACTTTATTTTATGTCTCCATGACACATGTGTAGGCCCTTAACCACTTGTGTCAGATGGCGTATCTTTAATCAATGTTAGCAGTTCGTTTTAATTATCCGTCCCTTATTTTAGCAATTCATATCTATTGAAATTCCCACGGGAAGACCTAACTTTGCACATTTGTTAGCTAAGGTTCACTTCAAGAACAGATTAGCAAATACAAAGCTGAGGTAAAGCTAACTATTTATGTCTTAGCCTATGTTGATACAAGAAAATTCTCATAACTGCCCTGAGGCATGGCTCACGAACACGTGTTGGGTTCGGCACACAGCGCCGACTGCTGTATGTTATAGTGACACGCACACAAAGGAGGTTCATTCATCTGGACTGAATGGACGGCGAAAGCTCTCGAGGACTCTGCGCGCCTAGTCTCGCGGCTCGACCAGTCGGCGGACATGTTGTTTCACTAGTTGACCAGAATAGCCGTTCGATTATTTCTTAGGAACGCCAGAAGCTCTATCGTAGATCAAAGAGATGTAGATAACCTGTAAACATTAGGTTGTAGATTCTGTAGTACATACATAATTTTAAGGAATTTTGGTTGAATAGAAAATGCGTTAAATGTAGATAAAATGTAGCATGCATACGTGTGTAAATGTAGTTAGTAGGTAGGTATTGCAGGTAGGCAAAACTTAGAGACTACTAATTGAGATAAGTACGAGCAAATAGGTACACGTGCAGTTTGGTTGCTATAAATAGAACTTGCTTGATAAGGTTGTTCAGATAATATAATCTTGTCGTTATTGGGTATATGTTTAAATCTTGATCATAAAAATATAAAAAGCCGATAACATTAACAGTAAGTACCTTCATATTACCTAGTACATATTAATAATAATATTTATGATTATGAACCTACCTGCAACTAAATACGTATATATACAGTGTGGAAAGATATAAGTCGGGCCCTGGAGGGAAACTACCTTAAATCCTTAAGCTGGCTCATTTTACTTAAAGGAGACATTCCTTTATTTAAATGAAGGAACAAAACTGCACTCAAAGATATTCTAAAACTCGCTTGCCTCGCCCGGGCCGTGACTCAAAGCAACTAAAAATTTCAAAAAATAAACACTCGCAATTTTATTCTAATAGTCGATACAGTTAATGTTATTGTTAATGATAAAATTTCTCCAAGAAACATTAGGTCTTACACTCGTCTGTCGTCCAAAATATCCATAAAATACTCAAGATTTTTTTCGACAAGCCAAATTGAAGAAAAAAGAAAAATGTAAGTTAATTCATGTTAATTTGAATAATGTTACGAAAAAGTAAGTATTACATATGTAGATAGTAAAAACATGTACGTACTCAGGTACCTTTTCTACTAGAAAATCGACACGCTACTTCTTTACCAACCGGCTGAGATAAGTTATACATCTTATAACAAGATAGTAAATATTCAGTCACCATTAATCAAGGAAATAACCGACTTTTAAGTACATGATTTACGTAAATACAGCGTGATCCAAACTTATAAATAATATCCGCACGTCGTAACGACAGGTAAAGGACCTTTTTAAATTCAATATTTTTATAGTTTTTTATTGACGATTTACTGAATAAAGCAAACAAAAAGCCAGTAAAAATTTATTAATTTGACGTTAACGTTGATGCAAACGAATGATTTAACTAAGCCTTATTCAACTTTATCACATTGTAATAAGGTTGACATTGTGATTGTATATTTATATTGTGTGCAATATATGCGCGGCGCGTCTCGCAGTCGCGCTAAGCATATCTCCCATAACTACAACTGAAAAACCATTGAAGTGTGGACATTGTTGAAAATATAATAAGGTCTACATTTGAATGATTTTCCAAATGTAGTTACTGCGTTTTTGCTTAGGGCAGCTTGCGACGCGTACGCGTAACTTAATGGGCTGCTCAGCACCTCTTCTGCTACTGTGTAGTTTGCATACAAATCGGGCCGGCATATAACGCACATATATTATGTGATTTATGTGTGGTTAGTGTTGGTAGGAACTCGAGTCTTTTGAGTCTAAATTTAAATGACTCAATTTATTTTTACCAGACTCGGCGCTAAAAAACCTGAGTCTTTTTAAGGGCAACTCAAAAGGACTCGAGTCTCCGAATAAAAACTGCGTGGTGTACCTAACCCATGAATTTCACAGGAAGGTGTATTTTGATTATTTTTCGTAATAAAATGAGAGTTCTCTGAAAAAGACTCAAAGTCTCAACAAAAGACTCGGGCCACTAACAAGTTGAAAAGAAATCGAGTTACCAACAAATTGAAAAGAGTCTTAAAGCAGAGGACTCAAATGACTCGAATCTTAACCAACACTATGTGTGGTAGGAATTGGGATCAACGACGCTTTTTTTATTTCGCTCGGAAGAACTTGAAAACTGTCTCTTTTATTTTATCCATCTGTCTTAAATATTTTTCATTCATCCCTACTACTAATACATATTATAAATGCGAATGTAACTTTGTATGTCTCTCTGCTACCTCTTCACACGTAACCACTCCACCTATTGAGATGAAACTTGGTGTGAACTATGAAAATAGTTATAGGCCACGGAACGGCCATGGGATAGTTTTTATGAATCAGACGAACTTGCGAGATTTGTTGTTATCGGCAACACAAATACCTACATCATCTGTCAAAATTTCAGCTGCCTAGCTATCACAGTTCATGAGATACAGCCAGGTGGTGACAGACAGACGGACTGAGGAGTCTTTGTCCCCGTTTTTACCCTTTGGGTACGGAACCCTAAAACCCTAAAAACGCTTCTACTAGGTATTTTACCAATATCGATGTTAGGTAGGTACACGATACTGGTGCACCAGGGGTTTGAAGTGATGATGATGCCTGCTGAAGCAAATGTTCTCATTTGCTTGCACTTGTGTCCAAGAGAGTATTTCAACAAACCAGAATATTCGCACATTACGCTGGAGTTTGGGACCTTTATGATTTATTGGCCAATAAATCTGTACCAAACTCGTTATGATACTCTAAAGACGTTTGAAAGCCTGCCAACTTGCGGTAACGAACGTATGCCTGAAAACTACAGAAACGACCACAACGTAAAAAAACGGCATTAAACTTTAAATCTTATTGCCTGAATGTAAGGTTGATATTTGAACGGGAATTACTAATATTTTCTCGAAACTATAAAGAACATAACAAAATTGCTCTAAGATACAAAATAATTAAAATGATGACTGATATAAAAAGAAAACATCCAATTATTTTCATTATCAACGATGTTTATTTTATTTTTATGTTTACTAGGAGACCCTAAGTTTAACCAAACTAAAAAACATTATGTTTCTACGTGATTATTAACTTAGGGTCTAATACTTTTTGAATGCTCAATAGCTCTTTATAGTATGTAAATGGTAGGAACAGAAATAGAATCCTAAATCAACAACAACATGCCTGTTTCTCGGAGACATAAAAATAAGGTTTGTAAGCAAACGTGCGCCTACGCTTTTGTTTTCGTTTTTTCGTACACCAAGTTTGGTACCACTAGCGCCATCTACCGAACGCCGGGTCATTTGGAGAGTCGGGTATGACTGAAGACTGGGTTGGCTTTGTAGTTTCCAAGCATTCCAATAGGCGGCGCTGTGCGGTGTAGTTCAGTACGTTGAGTTAAGAGGGCGCCACTTGAATGATTTTATTGAATGGATCATTATTTTGTATCTTGGCATAATTAACAAAAATAGTCTCATCGAAATAATTCCTGTATTGTATAAATGCCCAGCACATTTTAATAAATTAAAATCATACATTAGAGAAGGTGATCTTACTGCTAGAGAAAGATTTCTTCCAGGCATGATTCGGTGAAGCAGAGAAAATGTTTAGTAGATAGAGATAGGTACCCCACACCCACGGAATAAGAGCACCAGAATCAACAACAATATGCCTGTTTCTCGGAGACATAAAAATCCGTATCGTATCTGTATCGTTAGAGTATCCTAAAATAAGAGATGCAGTAGAGACGATGACGAATTTCCTTTCCTTCATTACCTACCTGTGCATTTATCATATACATATGTACATATTATTTATATACATATGTACAACATACGCACCTTTTGGAGGAGGCACTAATCCCAGATACACATAATTAAAATGGTTAGATAAATAAATTAAAAAGATGTACCTATAGGTACACTAAAATATCAACATTGATAACTGTCATTCGTTTTTAATAGCCAGGTATGTGAAGCATAGCCAGATAACATCTAATATCGGTGGCGCATAGTTTGCGCGAGTGACGTCACGGGGTGGCGCGGGGGTGCGGGGGCGGCCGTGGGAACCGCGCGGCAGGTGCGCCAGCGCCGGCCGGCCACTGATCCTGCACGCACACACGCAACAAACGTGTTCCGTGTACGCACACATAGCCACAAGTCCGTTATTGGGAAACATTTTATTATAATATCGGTTTAATCCTAATTCAATTGATTTTGTACGCGATAAACGTGTTTTATTGTAATTTTACGAAAATTCAGGACCCATGTGGAAATCGTGTTCGAAATTTCGTCAGGATAACGGATGTGAATAACTGCACTTCACTTCCTGTGCATTAATATAAGTTGTTTACAACTTTTCCAAGCTTTTATTAAATTTCATATGTTTGTCTTTATTAGAAGTAGGTAGGTAAGTACAGAGGTTCAGTTAAGGTTAGTATAACATACTCGGTAAAAATATAGTGAATATTAACGAACTACATAAATGTACGTTGTGTTATATGTAACCCACCTATCAGATAGGTACCTAAATACCTACAGGTTCCGTTTTGTTTCTAATCGAATTTATTTAATCCGGTCCGATAATTAAGCTCAAACTAATATAATCTGTGCTCATAGGTAAACTTAAAACTTCAACATTTATTCAGCAAATAGGCCACAAGGGCACTTTTACACGTAACCCAAATTAAATCTATTATGAATGGAATTGACTATTAGCAAAATTGTAATAAACTATAAAATAAATATTAAAAAGGGCCGTGGTTAACCAGGGAAAGAGGTGAATCTAATAAAGCCACATCAAAGAGGAAAAACTCCGGAGCACGGCGGAGGAATCTAATTTTTGTCCCGTTTTATTGAATCTGCCTCCGGCGGTCACTTGGTAACCCAATTAATGGGCTTTTAACGCTAAAGGTTTTTAAAAGTTGTTCAATCATTAGTTGCCCTTTTATCTTCGAGGACATGACCGGCAATTTGTTCCGTGGAGAAAAACAAGAAGCGATTTTTTTGCTGATTTTGTGCCTGTGACAAGATATTTTTGCTTTAAATTTGAGGAAATTCTGAGTTATTACTCGTTTTTGCATAGTTTTTAGATGAATAATAAAAGCAGTTATGTATCATTTATTTTAAATCTCAGCTATGAGGAGCGATTTTGATATTCTTCCCTAAGATAGAAGCTAATAAGTACTAATTAAGTATATGTAGGTAGAGCTTAATTAAAGTAATGATTACAATATATTTATGGAATATTAATACATACGTTTACTTTTAAGAGAAGATAGAAATTGAGATTATTTCTATCTTTTCGTACTCTTACTATAGGTACATACAGCATTTCTCCAAATAGGTATGTTAAAAAAGAGTAAGCCATTAAGAAAATGTACATTACCTTTGACCTCACATCACCTACGTATACGGTTTTTTTTCTGCAGAGAGACTTAAACGGACGAATGCTTCGATTTCCTTTATTCCTCAGTTGCAGTTTAGTTGGCATCTCTTATTTATCTTCTATAGGTACCTAAAGTGCTTAATTACGTAACAAATATACTTCTTCTTAAATATTCTATTGAGAATTTTGGTAAGAAGAAATATCGTAGCACCATAGTAACTTACTTAATAGCATCGTAAATCATAAACAACGTTTAGAAGTTCCGCAAATCGTTATACAATGGCTATTTACCGTTATCGTGAAGGTGTTACGGCGCACATAATGATAAAATATCACTAATTACAATGTTTGATGGTCCACATCGCTCTTCGTGAAATTACTTCAAATAGAATAAGTCTAAAGAAGAATTGGTGGGAGTGGCTACACCATCGGAACAAATGTACGAGCTCGCTTTGTGTTTTATTGACCTTACTGTGGGACTAGATCGAACGGATATTTATTTATTTATTACAGATACTAAAATGACAATCGATTGGCAACTTTCCTACCCAATCGTCCTGCTTTTAGACTAATATATCTAATAATACCTTTAACCGAGCAATTCTTGTTTATTTATTTACATATATATATATATATATATATATATATATTTCGGGGATCTATGAAACGGCTCTAACGATTTCGATGAAGTTTGCTATATGGGGGTTTTCGGAGTCGAATCGATCTAGTTAGGTCTTAACTGACATATCAGTGTGATAAGTTTGGGCAAATGAACTGTCATTTTAGTACTAATCTAGGATAACACTCGGTAGAAGCCTACCTATTCGATAACAGACAAAGTCATTTACCTAGAGGTTGTAGTTTCTTGCGATTATTTAGTTTAGTTTCCATGGATGGTGATGGACTTTGTGAGAGACGATATGGAGCGGAATGAAGTGAATGATGTGCGGCAAAGGGTTAAGTATTATGAGAATACTCAAGACTAAACTAATCCTTAATCCCATTTACGTGTGAATATTTCATTGTTGTTACTAGATTAGTAATCTCTTCATCAGTATTTATACAAAATCTAAGCTGATAAAAAAATATTTAATAGGATCTTAAACTCATAGGTCAGAGAGGGATCTGACCACGAATGAATGCGAACGTTGCAACGAAACGTGCAATACATATACAATACAGCTTTAGATACGAAACTCTGGGTTGAAACAAAATGTAAAATAATAAATAAAAACCGGGCAAGTGCGAGTCGGACTCACGTACGAAGGGTTCCGTACCACAAAGCAAAAAAAAATGCAAAAAGAAAACGGTCACCCATCCAAGTACTGACCACGCCCGACGTTGCTTAACTTTGGTCAAAAATCACGTTTGCTGTATGGGAGCCCCATTTAAATCTTTATTTTATTCTTTTTTTAGTATTTGTTGTTATAGCGGCAACAGAAATACATCATCTGTGGAAATTTCAACTGTCTAGCTATCACGGTTCGTGAGATACAGCCTGGTGACAGGCAGACGGACAGACGGACGGACGGACGGACAGCGAAGTCTTAGTAATAGGGTCCTGTTTTACCCTTTGGGTACGGAACCCTAAAAATTGTTTATTTCTAAGTTTTATACGTGAGTAAAATTTTTACTGACCTCCTCACTAGGCAATACCCGTCCCGTGGAGAAGAAATGTTCATGCATAAATAGGATGCTGATTGTACTGCATAGCCCTCGTCAGTGTAATTTAGGGCGGTAAACAGCTCGAGGCGTGGCAGGGGCGTGAGCACTCGGCTTAAATCGGACCTTTGATTAATTGTTAATGAGCTGAGTGTTAATCGTCGTGTCCAGGTTAACTACTTACCGGTAACATTAACGATATTTAATTGCCTTTAACTGTTACTGTTGTTCATCCATATTTCTTAGGCAGGTTTGTTCACAGTCATTATGTAAACCATGTATTCTAGTTAACTTATTGATTGTATCATTTTTAACCTTAACGATTTTCACGCGTCGCGTAGCATATTTTTTTTATATTTAGGCGTCTTTCTTGAACTAGTAGAGAGACTAGAAAGTTAAGGTTAGGTATAGCCGCTATAGGTTAAAGTTTAAGAGGTAAGGTAGGTACCTACTAGGCACACTTTTCATACCTGATCGGGGAAAGTGCGCCATTAGGTTGCCGCTTAACTTACCCTCTAGTTGTATTTCTAGTCAACTCTAACGTTACTAGTTTTGCACACATTAATTTACTTGTCACTGACTAACGCAGATCAATTTACTTATTTCAGATAAGGTACATGCAAAACTTCTAATATGATTTATGTAGCGAACCGTTACGTTGACTAAGTAGTCCGTTGGTAGATTTTCTAGTAACATGAACAAAGACGGGAAGCCGAGGAGGTCACAGTTATCAGGCTATACTTGACAATAAAGCATTCAAAATTCGATACGATATTTCCATTGTCACCAACTTCTAATTTGTAATTGGTAAAATTTGGCGATGGATTGCGAAACGCCTTGAATTAGATTTTTTTACCAGTTGCTGAAATATTTTATTACTGAAATATTTTTTGGTATTAAGTAAATGTCATGTTACGTTACGATTAGGTATCTATCTATTGATACTTTAGCCTTGTCTTATCTCCTAATATCTTTTTAGTGCGTCCGTACAAAACTTTCTTCACGGAGCACTTATGGGATCCCTTCGGTTAATTTTATCGTTAAGATTAACACCATAGAACTAACAAATTAAAATTTGTTACGTTATACGTAGCGGTATCGTGATATTCATATTTCTGATATTAAATATGGAACTCAAGAAAAACGTTTCCAAAAATCCAGAAACAGGTAGCCTTACATTTTTTGTTAGTTACTGATAATCAGTGTTTAACCCACTCAATGCTGAACAGGCAGCCAAGTCCCGCTTCAAGAACACCGAATTTACGTTCATTCAATGCGTATTATTTTTTCAAAAGCTGTAATTACGTCAGAACGAACGGTAGCGGCCACAAATGACCTGGAGAGCCTTTACGGGAAGCGGTCGTAATTCTTTTGAAACTGTGAAACTCCGAAAACCGTAAGTCACTTTGGTTACTCTTTATTGTCCACCTGTGACCTTTATCTCAATGAGATAAAGTGTAGCTCAAGCCAGCTATGGTAATTTAGTGTGTAAATAAGATATGGACATATGACTTTTTGGCTCAGCAGAGTAATGGAGTCAAACTGGCGGTTCGCGTGCGCCCGCGCTGCTGTCGAAACCTCGCCATCAGCCCCGACACTTGGAATTAATTAACCGTACATTTGTACCCGTTTGCTTTGCTTGAACCTATTATAATTACAGGTGTAGTGAAAAAACGATTATTAACGGGTCGGCTTGGTAAATTTAGATATAAATTAATGTCCCACAATCATGTCATAAGGTGACACAGTGCAAAAATAATTATGGGGCAAATGCAATTAATCTACAAAGGCAAGAAGTTACAGATGTAGTGCATAATTGTTTTGTTTCGTATTTTCTCGGAAACGTTCTTATTTGTCATGCTACTTTAGTCACCTTTTGTACCGAGACTGCAAGACACATTCGTACGTTTCCGTGAAAAAAAAAACGATGGAAAATAATTATGCACTGCATCTGTAGTCTACTTAGAGCTAGAGCCACTTGTACCAACTTGTATTCATGGAACACCTTCGCCAGCCATAAAAGAGAGTAACGGCCCGATTCCAACTTTAAGATACGTCAGTTAATAGATCTAGAAAAGATATGGATTAGATATGTCAGTGTCAAGCAAGTGTCAAAATTGACGTTTCTTCGAACAAATACGTCACTTTTGACATTTGTTTGACACTGACATATCTAATCCATATCGTTTTAATATCTAGTATTTGACGTATTTCATTGTTCGAATACGGCTGTAAGATAATGCCTGGGGGTAATGCTTTATTTAGAGAGCTATACAATATCAAATGATGTTAGGTTATCTGTGTAAAAAAACCTTTGTAGCCTACTTCAGTTACTGCTTGCACATATTGTGTTCATATTAATAAGCTTTGAAAGACACGTAAAATATAAACATACCAGGATTCTTGCCTCAGTTTAATATAGTATACACGATCGTAAAACACAACTACAACTTATTAAATTAGTTAATCCATATCTATTTAATATCTAGTATTTGACGTATCTCATTGTTCGAATGCGGCTGTAAGATAATGCCTGGGGGTAGGTAATGCTTTATTTAGAGAGCTATACAATATCAAATGCTGTTAGGTTATCTGTGTAAATAACCTTTTCTCAAACATGCAATGAAATATTGATGTTATGTTCCTTATAATAGGCTGCGAAGTATGACGTTTCAGGTGCGGCTAGGACAAAAGGTCGTTAATGGAATTTCATACACATCTTGCAGGCCTAGGCCGGCAAACTCCTCTTTTTTAATTTTCATTTCACAGATATTTGTGACACAGCATCGTGGCATTCATCCATTAAAAAAAAAACTATAGGCAGTATTTGCTTTATGGTTCGTAATGACACTCTGCCACTACGCCTATAAAAAAAAAACAAAAAACAATGTTTGCTACAATTTGCAGTTTTATTTGTATAAAATCAACATGAACATAATAAATAATACATTTTTAACCAAATTATATCATTTTAAATTATAAATTTAACTACACAAATAAAAACATTTAAAATATTTCATCTAAACGTTAGCGGTAAAAAGGTCTACTCAAACACGCGTAGTTATATTTTTTTAATTGTTATGGAGGTAAAGTTGAAAAATATTCATTCTGTTTTATTGGATTTATGGTGCGTTGTTGATTTTTTGACTTTAATATGAGTTCCGACGAAATAATGAAATTAATATTAATTGTAATAGTAGGTGTTGGAATTGGCAGCGTAAGCAGAATTGATTTTAAATAACTTGCTGCCTCTGCCGCCAAGTCAAAGACGAAGTATGTATATGGTTGCTTATGGCAATTTTATTATTTGAGAAACTAAGAAAAATGGCTTACAGTTTATTAGAAACAGTTTTGTGGCATATTTTAAATGAATGTAACTACAAATTCGTCAACACTGTGGAAATTATACTTATTTACTCCATGCATAAAGCAACGATGTATGTGAAACATGATATCAATATGAAAGACTATGTAAACTTATGTGACGAAAACGACAGTCAGACGGATACAAGGCGAAAAAATCAAAGATACATGAAAATATACGGGTAGTAAAAATACACGACTCGTGTAAAACATACGCGTGATAATGATATAGGTACGTGTTGGTTATATTTTGGGTGTAGTTTACTTTTAGTTTTTTCTATAAATAAAACTTGGGTTTCGTGGATTTTTAATTTTATTTATTTCATTGCATGTTTGAGAAAAGCACTATACATACCTCGGCGGGAAATGGGGTTGCCCGCGCTCAGACCTATCCGGCCTCGCTTCGCTCGGCCGTCTATATGTCTTCGGCCGGCAACCCCTTTCGTCCCGGCCTCTGTAGTAATGTACTATTGTAGCCTACTTCAGTTACTGCTTGCACATTAGGGATTGCAATACGGTCCGGCGGATCCGGTAATCCGGCCGGATCCGGCGCTTTTTAGAAGCTACCGGATCCGGTTAAAATCACCGGATCCGGACCGGATCCGGGAAAATAGAAAAAAAGACCGCACGCAGCACCCACTGCGCGTTTTGGGTGAGATAAAGGCGACGGATAGAAGAAAGAAGTTAAACAGAATAAAGAACGAATGAATAAAATCTAAATTTAGTGTAAAATAAGAAGATATGTAATATGACGATAATTGAAAACAGAAGAGGATTTCCTCTTCTTTCATGTCGGTGGCACGAATCGGCACGATACGAGGGTTACTTAAATAATTAGAAGTAAAAATTAATGGATGGAGATGTCATGGAAGGCATTTGGATGGAACGACCGGTCTGGCCTAGTAGTGACCATTACGTGACCCTGCCTATGAAGCCGATGCTCCTGGGTTTGAATACCGGTAAGGGCATTTATTTGTGTGATGAACAAAGATATTTGTTCCTGAGTTATGGGTGTTTCCTATGTATATTTATAAGGATGTATTTATCAATATTCTATACGTATATACTTATATCGTCGCCTAGTAGTACTACCTAAAGCTAGCTAGTACCTATATTACAAGCTTTACTTGGTTTGGGGCTACGAGTAGGTCGATCTACTCGATCTGTATAAAATTGTCCCTAAATATTTATTCATGAATTATTTATTTATTTGTGATTTAGGCTATAAAACTATTTTCACGGATAAAAAATGAAAGCAAGATAATACTTATTAGAGCGCATTTCATACAATTTTGGTTAGAAGTAAAATAGCTTGTTACTAGAATGGATGTCAGGGTTCAAATAACTCCATCAAAGAACAGTTACGAAAACTTGTCCTTTCAAGGAGTTCCATTTCCCATCCCATAATTATCCCGTTAACAGGCTTTGGAATCTAATCAAATTTATAATTTTATTGTAAACGTAAACAGAATGTGCATGATTGAATACAATAAAATTAATGACTTAGATTTAAAATACTTATTTTTGTTTTGAGATTGACTATGTTACACTTTTTAATACATAGTTTTATTTTATTGTTAAAAAGTGATTTCTTATAACTTCAAATTGTTGTTTTATGAATAAATTTGTAAAAATACCCTTTATTTCTCATATAACGCATAAAACTTGAAAAATATGTCATTTAATTATATTTAATATCCTTATACCTAACCGGATCCGGTCCGGCCGGATCCGGCCGGATTGAGGCCGAAATCCGGCCGGATCCGGCCGGATTGATTTTCAATCCGGCCGGTTTGCAATCCCTATTGCACATATTGTGTTCATATTAATAAGCTTTGAAAGACACGTAAAATATAAACATACCAGGATTCTTGCCTCAGTTTAATATAGTATACACGATCGTAAAACACAACTACAACTTATTAAATTAGTAAACTAATTTTATATTCAATACCCTACATCTCGTTAAAACTTCCATCCGAGCGTAATCAAACACAATTTTAATTAAATTAATTCATGAATCTCTACATAAACCTAACATTAATTTGTGGTAACTAAACAAGGCATAATGATATGCACTTTAGTGCATTAGAGGCTATCGATGGCATAAAATTAACATGATGTCGTGTCGGATAATGTGGGAACCCGGGCCCGTGCGCGTACGCACCTGCGTCACGGACGGGTGGCGGGCGGGGACTTTAGTCGAACGAATTAGGAGGAAAACTAATGTCACAGAATTAATAATAGTACTAGGTACAGAAGACTCACTCTCTAAGAAAACGCGTCTGTTACGATCAGGACAGATATGGCCGCTAGGTGGCGACAGCGCCACGCGCGGCTTATGGCAAACCCCAAAATTGGGGCCGAACGGATGTACTTTTAGCTATACCTGTAGCAAAGCGACGAAATCGCGGAGTGAGACACGCCGGCTAATGTACACTTGTATCAGGGAGTAACACAGTTAGATAAAGAAGTTGACGCCTTACATTCTATTTGGCAGTCCTTGGTTGTACTCTTATCCTTTGGGTAAAAGAGACTCTGGTATTAAGGTCCGCACGGGGGCCTCAAGTATTCGACCCTCTATTTACTTACTTCCTTACTCATAAACGCGCTACAAACCTGAATTAGCTAAAATTCGTTTGTCTTTATCTGTTATTTTGACTTATGTATTTGTAAGAAAGGGATAAAATATAATTTAACTAAATAAGACCCGTAAAGTTTTATGAATAAGGGGGCTAGAATGTACCTATACTAAATATTAAAGAGCACTAATATTACATAAAAAAAAAATATATGTACCAATACCTAGTTAAAATATAGAAGTGGTTTATGATTATATCTAACCTATTATATCTTAATACCTACATATTTCCAATCAATATTCAAAAATAATATTAAATTAGCCTTAGCAATCACAGGGCTATAATAATATGGTCTACAAAAAAATATGTGGTAGTTTTGGGCGCCAATGTATTTATTGGGGGGGGGGGGGGGGGGGTTGGTCACTTAATTCATTCTGCAGCTAACTGTACCTACGTAGATACTTAGGTATATATATATACCAATACTCCGTCTTGTTCCATGGCAACACAATCCATGGTTACTAATTGGAGCCCACACTTTGTCCAAAATAGATTGAAATCACTGGAACAATTAATAAATCTCGTTTATCTTCAAGTGGCCGTTTCATAAATAGAGATTGCTAAATTGTCTCTAATTAATTTTAATTGAGGGTACTTCGCGGAATGTTATTGCGAACGCCCGCATCCCCCATAACAGCACCCATTGTTATTCCAAAAGGTTAGCGAGCACTCTCTCGACAACTAGTATATTAGGTGTAACCTCGTTGTCGAGATAGGTTTAGTTTGGTTTTTTATATTGTCACAGAATAAATAGTAGTACTAGGTACAGAAGACTCACTCTGTAACAAAACGCGTTTGTTACGATCAGGACAGATATGGCCGCTAGGTGGCGACAGCGCCACGCTCGGCTTATGGCTAGCCACCAAAATTGGTATGGAACGGTACTTGTAGTTGTAGCTACCTGTTGCAAAGCGACGAAATCGCGGAGTGAGCCACGCCTGATATTGTCTATGCTTAGTTTGTATTCACTTTTTCTAATCCTTTTTGTTTTGTTCAGTTGTCATGCAATCTTACTCAAAGCCGGCTGTTTGGTTTTTGCTCTCCAAAGTTGTCCCTTATACTCACGATCCGTACTAACAATTATAGTACGCATGTAGTAGGTACAGAGACCAAACGTATACTTGTACGTTTGAGGCAAATGCTGACTACGGTTGGTGATAGAAATACCAGAACATGTCAAAAAGTATCAGTTTTAAGGGAATTTACCTAGTCATACGCTCTTTCGTTCTTGAAGACATTTAGTCTCAAGTATCGTAATTTCAAAACGTATGAACTCAATATGATGCTTATGTACTTACTCCATTATGCCCTTGAAAGTTAGAATAGGTACTTAGGAATTCCCATCAAAGCTATAAAACAAATAATTGA
This sequence comes from Cydia fagiglandana, assembly GCF_963556715.1. Lineage (NCBI taxonomy): Eukaryota > Metazoa > Arthropoda > Insecta > Lepidoptera > Tortricidae > Cydia > Cydia fagiglandana. Next base: position 10,777,361 of record NC_085949.1, on the reverse strand, counting down.
TTTCTTTAGTATCCGATTTTACGAGTCAGAGAAATAAACTAACAGCAGAAATGCACTGTATCCTGTTTATTCTTGCATTTAGGCACATTAGGTAACTTTAAAACCAAATCGCTACATTTCCTTGGATTGGAGTTACGGGAAGGAACCGAATTAGCTCTCGGATACGTTTACTTACCTAGAAAAGTGCGTTGAGGGCTCGACATTTGTAGGTTACTTATTAGTTTTCTTTGCTTTTCTGTTTCAATACAGATAATATTACTTTTTGTTGGTAAGTATTTATGTTACAGTACTTATGGTTAGGGTTTCTGGTTTCTCGAACTTTTTAATTTCTCGAGGCACGGGAATTCTCGACCAAGATTTCTCGAGTTTCTCGAGTATCTCGAGAAATTTTGAAAGCTCCAAAAAACAACATGTTATTTGATTTTTTTTGCTTTTTTACAAATCAAACTCGTAGGAATCGTAGGTGAGATCAATAATCAAACATATGGTACATTTTTAGTCACCATAAATTGCACTTAATAATCAAAAATACAACAACAAAAAAACTATAGGTGCACGCGTGCGCACCGGTGATGTGTTATGCTATAGTGTATTTCTTTAGGTATTCAACAAAATGTAAACAAACCACAATATGGTATTTTATCAGGCAGCAATATTCAAGTCAATAAATTTTGTATTAAAAAACTCGATGTGACACAACTTTTAACAGAAATTTTACTACGTAATATTAATTACTCGTACTTACTCAACGTAACAATAAAGCTGTTATAACGTGTGTTAGCATTGTTATGGCAGGTGTCCGAACTCTTTACAATAGCCCAGTCTCATAGTCCACCCAAACTTCAATCCATAGACCGGTATACTATTCACTTTTGCTACAATAGTCCAAATGCTTGCTGAGACCGGTTCATGGGTGTCTATTGTTGCACCTGTGAACGGGTTCCAGCAGGCGTTCTACATGACATTAAAGCTCTCCAAGGGGCCTCTACGTGTTGGATCTGTGTCCCCACGCAAGCCTATCAAAAAACCGGGATTATAGGCCCGTGATATCCAAAAGGAGATCCAAAAAAAGCTGTTAAAATTGTAATATTTTGCTAATAGGAATATATCGGGATTATTTGATTTATCAATAGTAATTTACTTTTGTAATATTTGTTATTACACTTATTACATGGTCCTATAATTCGTTACAATTTTTTTTAAAGCGTTTTTCAATAAAAAAGACACTACATGAATGTCATGAATATGTAGTTCAAAAGTTTCAAAACATGAAAATCGGTTAAAGCTAGAACGACAGGGGACGGATCACGGTAGTTTTTTATTTGGATGGTAATAAATGTTTTAAGTAGGTTCCTACCCTACCTGAAAATGTAAGAAAAACATTGTTCATATTTATTTAACTACCTAAAGAAATACATCATAGACACATCATGTGTTTATACGCGTGTTTTATTTTACTTATTAGTAGAGATTTATTTCTCGAGTTCTCGAGGCATTGAATATATTTTTCCCGTCTCGACTTAGGACAAATTTCTCGAGATTTCTCGCCTCGGGAATTCTCGAGCAGAAACCCTACTTATGGTTTTTTTTTGTGTACTTTATAAAATCGATTTTATCATATGTCCTTTCCCGGCTCTCAAATTATATCCAGACCAATTCCATTTTATCTAAATTAGTTCAGCGGTTTAAGCGTGAAGATGTAAGTGAATGACAAACAGGCAGAGTTACTTTCGCATTTATAATATTAGTAGGGATGGTTAAGGTTCATCCTCAAATTCTGAATTTCTCAATTCTGGGGACAATATACTGATCAAACTTCCCGGATGTGCTAACATTTTGCAAATTTTTCAACTTTTTAGTTACCGAAAATGATTGTCCAAACATAACAATAGCGACTTGACGATCCTTAAATTCTGTCGCAAGCCACAAAGCGACACATCGCTACTGTGTTCGTCTAAGATTTCATTAGGCCGAAATCCGGCGTGTGTTTTCCCGGGCTTCCCGCGCATCCACAATGGCGCTGCTTCCGGCCAGGTTCCCGCCAAACGCAGAAATAAACTGACCCAGTTGCGCCGCCGCACGTCCGGGCTTCAATTCCCTTTGTATTGTCCACTGCTGGCTTAAGAAGAACCAGCTTAAGTCTGAACTCCGCTTACGCGTTCTTATCAGGGATCCCGGTTACATTTATTCTGGTTTGTTTTAGCGAAGTATGCTTTGTAAGCTAAAGGAATGAGATGAATGCGCGCGCTGCGTTCTGCATTTCCGGTTCACTTGTCATTTTTTGATGGTTTATGATTTTTCTTAATTCGTTTATTGACTGTCGAAGGATGAGAACGGGTTGACGTTATAGTTGTTTGACCTACAAAATGTGCATTTGGAAGAACGTAGAAAACACAACGTACTCAGTTGAGGCAAGTGTGTAAGGGAAGCAAATTTGTTACACCCGGCGTATTATGGATGGCTTTATCCATCTTTATCCACGTGATAAAATAACTGTCACTTTTTAACACCGTGGGTTAGAAAGTGACGGACACCGTTTTATCACGCTGTCACGTAGACAAGAACGACCATCAACAATAAACATTTATTCTATTCTATTCTATTCATCATATCCGTACAGTTGGTGATTTTAGCGTTGTCATAACTGTAACGACAGTTGAGATAAAGTTATAAAGTTTCGTAGTTGTAAATGATCTATGGCAAATTGAACCCTATCCAATCACCCAATCTGCGTTTTAGACTGCAAACGTTTTATAGAGCTACATAGTCAAATTAGTCAGTTTATGATGAAAACTTGGACCCTTGACAAAGTTGTACTGGAGCAGGATAGTAAAAAATATTTTATTAGGTACTTACCCAATATCTAAATATAAAAGGAGGTATAAATACATACTCGTAGCGGTTTAATTACTATTGATCACCTTGTAAAAACAATTTAAAGTTGGAAGGTTACATGTTACCACACATCTCATAATTTTTGAGTACCCAAGCATGATTATGCCCTTCATTTATCTTAAAATAAACGCAATCAATACATTAACTGGTTGATAAATTATGAATACAAATAGTCAGAGGGCAATCGCTTCGGTTCCAGCTTGTATGTGTTTTATTTTCAGATTTAAAATTCTGTTAAAAAATAGACCATTTTTTTTTTAAATATTAATTGATGAGCAATTGAGCAGAGCTGAAGATATACCATAGATACTTATGTTAGGTTCCAAAACAATAGACAGTTGAAACTTCATATGCATAAAAAAGCCATAATTAGGGTTTCTTCAGCGGTTCGCACTCACGAGTATGACACTGAGTACCACACGTTTGCATAAGTGGCGTAGTTTTTGGAGCGGAATAAAACAAGCGTTGCTCCACTAGACCTGACCTTGCTGATATTTACTACGTATGGAGTAAGTATGTAGGAGATATAATGAACGGTTTCATTCCAACAGGCTAATGTAACATCTGGCTTATGAATTTAGATTAGTTTGTTCTTGGAAATGTGTACCTAATGTTATTGGAAGCAATTTTCGCTGCATTTTGTGGATATAATGCAAGTATTATGTATGATTGTAGCTTGGCATGGAATAGTTAGCCGTCATGCTTGGAATATTTTGTTGGACATTTAGAAATATTTTTTTCCCAACTATGGGAATGGTTACTGACTGATTTTAGCATAAACTGCTTGTATAAGTATTTAGGTACCTGTAAGTAGTGTGTGTGTCACACCGTAGTGACCATACCTAGGTACTTATAACTAATTTTAAGTCGATTTTGGAGCTACATTTTCAATAGACTTTGAAAGGCGAGGAGGCTTATTCACAAAAAAAAACCGATGTCGAGTTAGTTCTTCCAAAGTTTTGCTTTTCAGTCAGGTGAGAAAAACAAACTATTGCTTTATGCTGAATGTTACATAGTGTGCCAAACACTATTGCTGTAAATTTACAAGCCACGCATTGTTTATAACTGCCGCCGTCGAAAACTGTGGAAACGCCGCCGGAAGTGGCTGTTACGAAATTAATGCGGCTCTAATGAAATAACAAGCGACGAGCGGTGCTCCTCCACGGCGAGGACATGGACATTGCGACAACCTGGAGCGCACGCGCACATCTTGTTACTCTCGTGTTTTTAGGGTTTCACGAAAAGCAGAGGGTTAAAAAACATAAACTAATACATATATATATTTTATTTATTTAGGCAACAAACAGTCTTATACAAAAATAATGTAAGCTATGTGTTAATAGACCTTGAGTGCCCTACCTTAATAAAATAATTTCTGATCTAAAGTACCTAGCTCTAATATTGAGCGCAATTATGTAACAAGCTTTTTGAATATTTCTGAAAATGCTAGGAATTTACAATTTGAGACAATACATTTTGTAGTTCAATGGTTACAGTTTTAATTTTTAGAAAATTTCGTATAACACTTGTGGGTAAGTAAGAAAAATAAAATAAAAATCTCAACTTATTTTTGGGCCATATACATCACAAAAACGGCAAGATCAGACTTTGTTAGAAATTACTATCAGATAACAATTGCAGTTTTATTTTTATTGGATATAATTAAAGTTTTATTGAAATCTATCTCTTCATCATTTTAATTTCTTACTTAGCTAAGAAGACTTACTACACGATTTTTTTTATAAAAAAGATAACTATGAAAAGGCTTTACCGACCTGTACGGCATTTTCCTGGCAAATTCCGTTAATTACCGTTGCAGCATCAGACCGGAAATAAGTTCATAAACAAATTAGAAAACTGCCGGGGTCCTTTTAAACAATACCCCACCTTTTCACAGCCACGTACCTCACGATACGTTTACATAGCGACTTAAACCACATGTTTATCAACAAAGACCATTGTCGCTATAATCTTTCATCATTAACACATATTATCGCCTACTCGAATATAGTCCTTAAGCTTTTGAGTTAAAGCACTTGTCAAATTAGGATGGTCGGCATAAAAATCGGTCTCACGCGAGATAAGGCGGTGCTTTGTCGGCGCGATCAAAGTTTGAGCACAAGCACAGGTTCGGGGAACGAGAGGTCCAGGGTTCGAGTCCCGGCTAATCAACGGCCGATAGGTCGCTTGCGTAACCCTTCTGCGAATTTTTGGTGACCGATGTTCGGGGAATTAGCATGATTATTTTAGGATGGATTAGAATTTTAATCAAACATACCATATGAGTTATAACTAACGGATCAATCACTAGCGCTTCTGTTTATTGCATTATAATTTGATATTGCTTAGATAGCACATAATACATAATTGAAAGATCACTTTGTAAGTATTAGGTATATGGTATACCCAATCTATTTAATCTAGAATCTATGTAAGTATAAACTTATTTTTACAATAAACCACACTCTTCAAGTACTAAATTCGGCTTGCTTACGGTGTAAAAACGTATTACGACATCATAGTTACAATTACTTCAAATTCAAACACCCTTGAGCTTCGGGATAATTTTATTTGTTGTTAAAATTGTAAACATTCCGAAGACCATGAAGCGCAATTAACTGTGCGCATTAACTACCAAATTTAACTTGGTATTCATATATTTTATATTACTCATATCATTAAAACGCAAGCCCGAGTGACATCAACGGACAATCAAGCCTACATTTGATAAGTGGTTCGGATCTTACATTATCTGCCCCTGATCTGACCGGCCGACAAATTGCCGAGCTCGTCGGTTGTCTGTTGTTTTGCTCGTTTTTGGGCTACCGCGGGCTGCGAGAGATTTTTTAATGTTCATCTATGATGTAATTGATGTATATCGTTATTTCTAGTATTATTATAGTACCTATCCCTGCGTTTCCTTAATTCCGGTGCAATAGACACAAAGGGGCAATGATTGATGATTGGTAATTAGCCTTAGTGGTACTTGCTACTTATTTATTGTACGGTGTCAATACTTTTTTATGGCATTATGTTACAAAAATCTAAGAATAATAATTAAAAATATTACCAACTAAATAAATACGAAAATAAATTCTATAGGTATAACTTGTTCACACATTCAAACATCACCAAAATAAAGATTACGGACGCACACACGGCCATGTTAACATAAACATTAATACCTGTCAACATACAGTACATGTTCAAAACGGAAAGAACGGTAACAAATCTTTTATAAATCTTTAAAGATACAGTAACATGCAATCAACCTGTCTTGAAGTCGTATATATATGACTTGCACAATAATCCTTTGGATGCAGTCTTAATTGGTGGTATCAAGTACAACAACTCGGATCATTTGGCTGCCATAAATATATATACATTATATTATATCCCTTTACTCAATTTTATTCTTAAGGGACCCACAGATTACCATTACGCCGGACGATATCAGCCTGTCAGGAACTGTCACCTTTTGCGTTTAACTGACAAGCTGATATCGTCCGGCGAACTGGTAATCTGTGGGCCCCTTTAGGCTAGGCTTATTCATTTAATATTACTCGTAATGTAATATAATATTCGATCTTATTGCATTTCTTAACTGTAAGTATATATAGGTGCTAAAATACAAGAAGTTGAAAGATTGTATTGAACCATACACGGTTATTAATTTATTATATTTAAAACGCCCCAACCCAATAATTTTAGTGAAAATATCTCCAAGAATATTGGAAATAAACACATTGCCTGTTAAGATTGCGTCGCATTCAACTATAAAGACCCCCATAACTTGTAGCAGACCTTATAGTAAAAGTGGCTAGAGATAATCTACCGAGAGATTTGTGCCCTGACTAGGTAAGCTGTTCCTACAATCGACTTAAAACAGCCTAAACACCACAAGTCCCCAATTGATAATGGACTTAATTCTAATAAGAAGAAAGTTCGATTTCGGATTGGATGTTGGTGAGGTTAGAATGTTAGTGTTATGCAACGCCGGACTGGTCCACAGTACTTGGGCGGCAGGTGTTCCGAGTCTGCCTCCTCCCACTGCGCGGCCACCGCTCTCTCGATCTATAGATCAATGATCTAGTCGAGATTTTCTTAGGCTTTACCCACCTGGACACCTCGGGCCGTTTGTTTTTAAGGAAGCATTTATGTGTGTTTCTATTCAGCCAGCGAAACGTTTGCAATAATGTACTTTACATTAATTATAAGTATAACATTTGAATTTCTAGTTTCTGGAATGCTCAAGACCGATAGACCGACAACTCCTAAGATTATATTGAAATGCCTGCTCGTTTGTATCTTATTATTTCCATATGCGAAATATAATCAAATCATTTTTACGTTTGATGGTTTGTAATGGAGCGGCAATTATATCAAATTGCAGTAATCCATCGCTTCACCTCTCAATATCGGACTGAATTGATGCAGCAAGGCACTACTCTTTCACCCAACGCAATCAAATGAGAACAAGCCATAAATGCCAGACGCAATCTACCGCTAATTAATATCCACTGTGGTCAGGTTAACTTTTTACGCTCGCAAATGTTCGACTTTCTATAATTGTGAAGAGCAATAAGCCAAGGGATTAACGAGGCAATTAAATCGAGCAATAATGCTTTAACAGCCCGCTGACGGCTGCACGGTAGCTCCGGGAGCTAACTGGACCAACGGCGTAGAGATGAGATGCTTCATACCGGTACCTATACCCGTACGGTTGCTTGGCTTAACACATGTTTTTTACATGGTCTCATCCGACAATAAGTCAAAAACTTGGCAATCGTGTAGGTTTTACAGGTACAAAAATGAGTAGATACAAGTCGACAAGTGACATTGCATCTGCTCCCCCCAGCAATTCTTGCCAGAATCGGTAGATTTTTTTTACATTAAAATATCGAAGCCCCTAAGCATTTATATCCTCTGCAAAGACTCCCGGGTCCATAAAAATCTTCTTCACCATAATGTAATTTTTTTATTCAAAAGGTTAACATACAAAATAGTGAAGCAGAAATTTAGTAATATACAAGAATTTCCATTACCTATCTTAAAGCATTGTAAAGTTTTAAATGAGTATCTACCTATTAGATATTTTTAATCTTATACAAAAGCTCTTATTGTAATGCCGTTACCTAGCAGTTTTTTGTACATACATTATTTCTAATACTCAATCGATCATTTCATCAGCCCATTCATATTCGATTATATGAAACTGGCTAGCCTAGCTATATTGGCCACGTACAATAGACTCCATAATTCAATAATTCACTTGTTAAAAACGATCTGGAGCTGTTATTACATCAGCCGTTGACCCCGCGGTCACGCAGCTTCTTACATTCTAATTCACCAGTTTTTTTCTCAACTCCCAGCTTGTCCCAAGTACAACTTGAGCTGTGCATCCCTTACCATTATTTGTATTGAGAGATCATGTTTAAAACTGGTTAACTTGAGGCATTACGCCTGGCATATTGGAATGAACAGTCCAGTTCGGATTATAAACCAATTGGGAACAAACAAATTGATATCGTCTCGCCTCATCGCGGTTGTATGGACCTCTGTAAATACGTGTCACGGATTTATTCCATTATTGAGCTGTTGACAATTGGCTGTATCATGTAGTCGTTTATTTTTTATATCATAACAACATAGCCTATACATACGATTACATGACATGGTTACTAGTGAATTTCAAAGTGGAAAAATTACTGTCTTGGGTGAAACTTGAACTCACGGCCTCTGGATCGATACTCCAGCGCCATCGCCATCTGAGCCACCAAGACCTCATCCCTAATAATACAACACACAGACACCCAACCCAAGACAGTAATTTTTCCACTTTTAAATTTATTCTAAGTTTAAATTTATTGTAAAAAATTAAAAATTAGTATGGGTAGCATTTTGTAACTGGTGAATTTTCAATATGACTTGGAACTCCGGTTAAAACTAACGGCATAGAAAGTAAAGTTAAAAATCAATTTACTTACCAAGAACAAAATCAAAAAATTTCAGTGTCAATGCAGTTACTATAACAGTCATCGTCTGAGACCGGAAGTGGCCATAGCAAAGTCGTTGATTTTTAGGGTTGGGCTCAGAAGAATTATTTTGATCGGTAATAAATGCTCGTACCAATAAGGATGTTACGTTCTGACAGAGACTAGTTGCGGCACTTGCGGCGGTTGTTGATCACTCATGGATTTTACACATGAATAAATTTGTGTACATATTTTTGGCGAAGTTCATTTCTAGGGTTCCGTACCCAAAGGGTAAAAACGGGACCCTATTACTAGACTCCGCTGTCCGTCCGTCTGTCTGTCCGTCTGTTTGTCACCAGGCTGTATCTCATGAACCGTGATAGCTGAAACGTGACAGTTGAAATATTCACTGATTATATATTTCAGTTGCCGCTATAACAACAGCCGTATTGGCTTACACAGCCACGAAAAACGTTGTCTCCCTACCTGACACTGTTTGTATAGTCTGTAATAGACTCGAAGGCCGATGATGATGATGATAACAACAAATACTGGCCGAGTCCGACTCGCACTTGTCCGGTTTTTTTACATTATTTTCATTCACTGATTTAAACTTTCACGATTATTAAACATTATCAAACTGCACAACGGGACTTAATCGCGTATTTAAGTTTTAAGATTTACCTCCGACGTTTCGAGGACGGCGTTGTCCCCGTGGTCTCGGAGAAGACCTTCTCCGAGACCGGCGTTGACGGCGAGGACGGCGTTGTCCCCGTGGTCTCGGAGAAGACCTTCTCCGAGACCACGGGGACAACGCCGTCCTCGAAACGTCGGAGGTAAATCTTAAAACTTAAATACGCGATTAAGTCCCGTTGTGCAGTTTGATAATTATTTTCATTCATTTGGTATACCTACCTATACATATGCCCAAAGCTTTATTATATGTACAACTAAAGATATCATTAAACTGTTTGACTGTTTCAATTATTAAATATCTAAAGGAACTTTTTAGTCACGACATCCAGAATCACTAGAACCCTTTAACATTCTGTCGTTCATGAATTTATTTGAATCCTTTAGAATTTGACATCGTTATAAAAATAACTGGATCAGCACTTAAAGTGCAGCGAGGACCCTCCTGAAAGGATATCAGGAGGACGTTATTTATCAAGCCCGACGTAATGCACCGGTGATTTATACACATTTTACGACACCCCCCTCGCCCCCTCCTTGCCACTCACACTCCCAAAACAAATATCGGTAAACAACAACTCTTTATTCGGTTTCGATGTGTTAAAATCATTCATTAAACAAAAGAACCACGATTTATAACACCACTACGAAATAGGCTAGAACATTAATCACCATCGCTTTATGCCCCCAGCTACAAGTATTTCATTAGCTATTCTCTTTGATAGCTTTTTGATAACGAGACGCAAACAGCAATACCTAATAGAAATATAAAAATTCAACGGTTGCCTGCAAAATAAAATAAAATATCTGTACCGATCTTTTTGAACTCCATAATTGAATCCCAAAATCAAAGGCGGTGCATAAGATGTCATCATTTGTCCCTCAATGAGGCAGTATCTACATTATGTGTAGCATGAAAATGGTGGTAGCTCAAAATGTTCGACGCGTATGTGCCGGCGCATGCAGACATACACACACACGCGCATTACGGCAATGAATGGGATGCCGCTACCGACCATTACCAGTAGGGTTGCCAACAGTCAAATTGATTCAATTTGTTCGACTAGATTAAATGTTAATCGCATTATACATCTAGATAAATGTTGACAAGTACCTGGTTAGTTTAATGAAAGAATAATTAAAGCACTTGCATAATTACAGCTCTGCAGAATAAGTTATAAAGCCACACTTTATGTGTCTATAAATTGCGAAACAATAATTGATACGTAGTTTACCCGGTTGCGACAGCCCTAATAAATAAAACAACGTCGATCTGCGTGTGAGTGTTTCCCACGGCGCGGAACTGGTTCGGTCGGAGATAGGCTGAAACTTGGCTGTCATTCCACTCGATCGCCTAGATCTGCACTCGCTTAGCTCTCAAGGGAACCAGTACAAGAGCACTTTCCGATTACGCATAGTTTCCATCGACCTAGAGGCCATTTTACAATGGTTTTATCCATGAATTCGATTCAATTTTGCTCGTGTAGTTAAGGAGAACACATGGCACCGCGGGTAAATTAGTGCGCCGGTGACAGCTTCCTGTAGGTACCTTGATCGGATTTGCACTGAAACCGCGATCGAGTTTTTGCGATTCGGTTTTTAACGTGGTGTATTAATTCGATCACTGGCTCTGAATGAGCAATCAAATCGAGACACGTATAATTTTTCAACTACTTAGATATAATAACATAATCTGGCTTGGGATAAGAGGCTATTGTTTATGTAGTGCTTAAGTTCTTTTTATACAACTACAACACATACAACTACAACTTTCAACTTACATACAACAACTTTAATACATACAACTTTAGCATGTCAGTTTTAGATGGAATCAGTCACTTATTACAGAAACAATAGCTATCGCTTTCATTGATATTTTATAACAATTAGTACTGTTCGGTAATATTGTATGTAGTTGTAACTGGTCGGCAGAATTTCAAACATAATTACGGTAGCAACTTAACGCATATCGGCGCCGCACACTTAGGTGATATCGTACAATTTGATTCCTGACTCACTGTGAAACCTAATTAACATTGAATACATCATCATAACATTGATTTAAAAAGTAAAATTATTAAAGCACATCGATTCGTGCTCGATAAAGCACTGCAGCGTTCGATTGTACCTATGTACCTTACCAACAAGTTTTCAAATTCTATGTTATACAGTTTAATACATAGGGCTGCACTTATATATAAAGCGCTAAAATACCTATCCTAATCTAATATAACATAAGTAATATCAGGACCTAATCGCGTTTTGCTCATACACACAGGCCGCTAAAGCGGGACTCAAAACCAATACAATTTCAATCTAATCTCAGTACGTCAGTTTTTCGTTCCGAATTAAGGCATGGTTAATGGCTTGTTTATTAATATTGTAATTAGCCAAACCGGTCCACTTCCACCGTGAGAAAAGCTACACGTCACTCCATTGATTCAATCTCTGTTTTGATAGCGTTGGCTTTTATCGGTTTTACACTTAATCAAAAGTTCGAATTTGAACATGTTGATCTGATAAGTCGGGCTGGCAATTGGTTTCCTGTTTGCCAAAAATGATTATAGTGTAATGAACAATTCCTGTGCCTACGGCTAAACTTGTTTTAATGTAGTGAAGCCTTCGTTGTTAATAAAAGCAAGTAGAGTCGGACCAAGCTAACTCTGCATGTGAAATATTTCTAAGAAAATACGACGTTTACACTCCCTAACTCTGTTCTCTTCAAATTCTTACTACCAAGTTTGTGCAAAGTTAGTATGGTCTGAGTCTAACCACAAAACTACACACCAAAGTTCTACGACAAGTAACAAGCTACCCAATGCCTATGCTACGCGCTGACGCGCTACGGGCACTGGACATCACATCTTTTGTTTTGGATGCGCAAGAGCATGTAACAGTGGAACACGAGTTGCGCAGTCGGCGCCAGCGGAGCCTGACTGAACGCGGAGCCGGCACGGTCCATTTGCGGCCCATTCACAACTTGCGTTACGGACGGAGGGCCTTCGATGTTCGAACTTAACGAGCAGCCTCAAGCGGCAAACCAATATAAACGAGAACCACGATTAACCAATAGATATTGCTGATCGTAAGGTCATAGTTTATACATAGGTTCCTGAATCGGTCCACTCATTAGCAATGGGAATAAGAATCCGTCTCCTCTCAGACGGTGACAGTAGTGTAGCGTAAAATACCTTTTGATGTTTTGGGTTTTCAAAAACGTGTCATAGAAGGAAATATAGCGCTGTGCTTTCTTTTTCACCCAAGCGTTTCGCGAACAAAGTTCTTGTTTGTGTATTCACTTTGTATGCATCACTAATTATAGTAGGTAATTAAATTATGAATGTCACCAGGCCTTATTCGAAACTGAAGGTCCTATTCTCAGGGCAAAAACCTTTTATCTCCTATTTTGAAAAAGTATATAAAAAATAGAAAACCTGCCGGCCTAGCCAAGGTTACAATCGCTATCGCTTCGACAACGAAAACCATTATGTCTCTCTATCACACTTCCATATTAGTGCGACAGTGACAGTTGCATTTCGATCGCTACGGAGCGTAAGCGATCGGCAACTTTGCTACGCGGCCTGCAATAAATGAAATAAGAGAATTGTGGAATAAATCCCCAAGTGGATAATATGTGGATGTTTTCACAATATGGGACATTTGACATTTTCCCATATAGCTTCTTAAAAAGAAGTAGAAGCTTTTAACATGTCCATGAGGGTTACACACCAAACAGTTAAAGTTTGAGGAAAGATACAAACCGGCGTTCGTAAACGTAGTTCTCTACTCATAGGTAGTCATTATCTCAAAACGTCCAGCTGCGTTTTTACGTGTGCAACTGAAAATAACCCGCCGACATCTCATTAAGCCCGTCAGGCGAACCGATGTGAAAAATGTCTCTGTTAACCCTTCTAACAGTCCTTTAATAGCTGGTGAAGGGTTAAAGCCACAAATAACTAACACGGAAGCGGGGACACTATCGCCATCTTTTTAATGGTTTTAATTAGGAAATAGTTTAATTTTTAAGTTTAATGTCGCTTTAGAAAGCTTGTTTGCGATGAATTACCGTGAGAAGCGTTTGAGTTTATGATTGTCATTGGTGACGTATCTACAAGTTTGCTGCGCAGTTTTTTATTTCGACTTTCCGGTAAAGTGTTTATCTGTAATTGCGCCGAAGTTAGAGGTTTTAACGACTAAAGCGCCCACTAACAGTTATTGCGTTAAGTAGTTAAATTTGACCAAGTAACAGGTGTAGATTATAAAAACTAATTGACCGTCTTCTACTAGCAAGTTAATGTCACATTTCGGTGCACTCAGAGTGGTTGGTGTCTTCTCTCGATATCTTTTTAATGTCGAGTCCAGTCGTAAAGTCGTTAAGTTTGGGCTTTATTATTTAATTTTTATTACATTTACAATTATTCATAAGAGATTGAATTGAAAACCATGAAAATATTGATAGTCACATAAAATTACAAATGGCCAGATTACAAAAATAAACCAGGATTCTATTAGGTAGCCGAGAAAAGGGTACCTAATAAGGTACTTCGATTCTGAAAAATATAACTTTTTACCGACTCCGACTCTACATATTTTTATTCATACTCCTAGTAGGTACAGTCAGCAAATACTTATACTAGTATCGGACGTAGAACCGTTTATCAAACGTCAAATGCTCCATCGACAATCTAATTCACCCCTCCTATTGCTATGTAAGTCATTTCATTATCATCACAATACAGAAACACGTCTCAAGATACATAAGGTGGTTTATAATAGGCGTCGCAACAAAGGCAGCGTGTCAGATTTCAATTATCTGACTCGACGCAACTGACATATTTTGCATGATTCCCATTGGAAGCTGTCTGGTGACCACGCCTCTTCCGCTGGGCGACGATGACAGTTATATGTCATTTCACCCCTAGGACAACGGTATTGCGGCCAGCCTTCTGGGCACACTGCCTATCGGCAGTGACTTGGGGGACGTTTTTTATTTATAGGCTTTTATTTTAAGTTTATTTAGTTTAGAGATAGTTTGTATTATTATTTGTAAGCTAATTTAATGTTTTATATTTACTTAATTATTCTTCAACGGTATTTTGGGGTTAACTCAATATTAATATTATTTCAAGTAACTTTTTTAAAACATATTCAAGGGAATTTAAACTATCCTTTTGTTGTTGGTGCCACGTTTTCGAGCGGGGATCCTATTTAACATTTAATATTAAGTATAGGTTTAGTTTTTAAGAATGCAACTATAGATTATATTCAATCTTTTTTGGAAATAAATCTCTTGTTTTATATATCTACATTGTACGAATAATTATTATAAGTGACTAATCATTTTATTATATTGTTTCAGGTAAAGTAAACCCTCGACGTTAAACGTCATCGACACAGTAAACTTAGTGCAGTTCGCGATGGATATTTCCTATCGAATCTCCGTAGTATGGATTACCAGGTAAGGGTTAACACACTGAACAGTTACATACTTAGTATTGTATTACCTATTTGTAATACGGGCAGGTTTCCGCGTACCTACAGTTATATTATCATTTATTTGAAGTAACGTTGAATTATTTATTTACCCCTGTTACAGACCCTAGCGTTTATAAATAAATGACTTTGTATACTTATTTAGGATTAAGACAAATGACAGAGCAAAGTAAGATAAGGACATATCAGTCAAATTGCAAGCTTCTTTACAAACCAAGTTACACATATCCAACTGAAGTTACTGATCGGCAATAAAGATACAGGATGTTTGGTACCTCCGTCGTTAGCCAAATTAAAATGGCAGCAAGTAAATACAGAAAACAATTTCCAACAACCACGCATCGAAGCACGATTAGAAGAAACACGTACCTATTATATTCTTGCCAATTTCCAGAAAACCTCCTCCCCACGTTCCTAGAAACACCTTCACCCCGTACTTACGTCCGTAATGAAGGTACAAATAACAAAAGTAATAACCCGAGCAGACAGTCCGAGCCTCTATCGATAGATTTCATAATTTACCGAGTCTTATCTATCTCTCATCTCGATGGTAGCTAATGCAACGGTCGGAGCGTGACTCAACTCGAAACAAGAACAAGTACCGATTAATATTAAGAACAGAAGCTTGAAAAAAAAAACTATTACCGTAATCGATTTGGATTTTATGATTTAAATTAGTGTTGGGTGTCGGTTTCACGGCAAATTGATGTTAATTATTTTTAAACGCCATTTACTTATGCGGAAGACACACAAGCGCGTTCTGCAATAAATTGTACGTATATTCTTGATATCGATCTAAAAGTGGAAGCAAAACAGCAGCCACTGACATAATTTCCAAAACAGTAATTTCTGTAAAAAGTTTCAAAATTGGAATAAAAGTTATTAAACAATTTAGTGAATTATTTTTTCTGACCTCTGTTTGTTTTTAACCGTGGGCTTTACAGCTTGCCGTGCGCAGAATTGTGCGACTGCATGGAATAACTCAATTTATAAGCAAGTCTGTTGAAAATACATATGTAATTGTAAATCGGGGTCAAACGCAATCACTTCGCTCCGTGACTCAAAATAAGAAATAAAACCACCCAATCGGTCCAGAGCACATACGAGTTGAAAGAATACATCTCAGTGATGTGCTTATGAAGTAGACGGCGCAACGGTCAAACCGGTTCGGTTCATTCACTAACGGACCACTCCGCCTAATAACTAGTAGAAAAAGCTGGACCTCATTCATGCTTATTATCGGAGACTTGTACTTACATGATAGAGACTGGTAGTATACGAAGCTGCTGGTCTGTAAAGCGTACGGTTCCCAAACTGGAGATCGTACGTTCGAATTCAAACCCCAGTTAGTGCCATTTTTCCGTAAACAGCTTAATTTTCCCGGTATTGTGCTCAGGGAGCATATTCCATGGACATATATATTGTCATTTCAAATAAACCGGAAAACCCAAAAGTACAAAAATGAAATTTCCATCTACTTTCCCTTATTTAGGTTGAAACTGTTATAGATTATATGGCATTGCCAGTCACTCTTCTTCCTATTTAAAATTTAAGATATTAATTGTTGTTGGTGGTGGGTGGTGTGATGGGGTGCCTACTCGTAGTGTAAACACATGAAAATTTTGTTTGGAGATTGCAGTCTTTATTTTTGATTTGCTTCTGTCTTTCCTTGTCTTATTTTCTAGATATGATTTCTTATTTCATTTCAACATTTGAATGCAAGGCACTCGATATTGGACCTTGCCTTAAATAAGATGTTAACATTTTAAACGCAGATAATTCTTAACTTTTATTATTTTATGGTTAGCGAAAGTTAACTTTCTCTTTGAAAGGTGTTTCAGTTGCAATATGTATAGCCAGCTAAGGTACTAGATATAGGTATACTTGAATTAACACAGAAGTCATGTTATTTATTTAAACAGGACTTATTCGCGTATACTTAAGCTTTAGCCAGCCAGGCTTCAGTCACTTTCTACGGGGCCACGAAAATAATATTGATTGTTGGTGGTAATTTTAAAGCTTAAGTATGAGCAATTAGTCTAGTTTAACTACGGTAATATGTTATAAAAATTGCGAAGCTAGGTGAAATAATAAATTAATTAAACATTTACGATAATTCCGATACTTTTATTAAGTTCTATTGTTCAAAACCTAAAATTGACATCAAAAATTATGAATATTCAGATCTAGGCTCTTAAATTACGGCAGTAGGTAACTGCCGTATTCGAACTTCAAGATATTCACAAGAGACGACACTTACTAGATCCATTCTAGATACTTACGTTATAGTTTAGATATCAACTAGTTCTCTTTTGCAGCGCAATTCGGCCAACCAATGTCACTTTTACGTTAGATAGAGTAGATATCTATTAGATGTGAATTGGATCTCTAAGTCATATCCTGTGGAAATCGTTCAAGGTACCTCCAAAATCGCGCAAATGTCAAATTTGACAGGTTAGATCTTAAACATATCGTTAACGTATCTTGGTGATGTCTAAATGATGTCTATTTCAAAATCTGAATCGGGCCCCTAAACTAAACGTGTAGGACTGTAGGTACTCATACAAATACATGCAGCAATAATTTGTGGTCATCATACAAACACCTCACTCTTACTTATTCGAACTCAGAACCTAATACATAATATGTATTACAAGTAGAGTATCTACCGACTAGAAATGGATTGAAAAACATTAACAATTATTAGTACAGAAGGTCTTAATAAGGAAAACCTTCTAAAGTGTGTGACTAAGGAAAAATTTGTGTTAATTAATTGATTAGCAGTTTAGTAAGATTAAATTGTGCCAAGTATTGTAGTTCAGCGACCGTACCCTACTAGGGGCAATTACCCATATGATCTAAAAATATATTTACCTTATAAATAAATACTATAATATTGAAAACCTTGACGACATATTGGTTAGTCTAGCTAAACACACGCGTGACTCATTATCTCAACAGCATAGTTATTTCTGACAATATTTAAATAAGTCATGGCTTGGCACAAGAATAGGTACGTTAATGACATTAACTCATTTGGCGGTAAGCATCAAAGGGCTTGATAAAATCGGGTTTAGCTTTGAAATTTGTGATAACAGCCGCCATTTTAAAAATTCCTTCAATAATAAGTTAAAATTGCATTTTGTTAGTGAATATTACTCATTATTCCTGAAATATTTCAAATAAGTATCTATGCTTCTGGCTATATAATTAAATATATTTACGTTATTCTCTGTCTGTAGAACTCCGCTCTGGTCTTTTAGTGTCTACTAAAACCTCTGGGATACCTAATCATTATACCAGTTAGGCATTATCGGCCTATTTTACTCGCGAATCTTTAGTCCCTTCAAACTGTGTGCTATTCCGAACCTATACGAAACAATATTGTAATTGTTAATTTATTTGCCCACCTATTTCTCAAAATTATCTCAACTTTGTCTCATCAGTCGCGTTAATTTATTGTTTTGGGAAAACAAAACGCAGCGGGCGCGTCGTGAAAAATCACTTGACGCTTTATGATTGATCGTTCCTTGGAAACGAAACGCGACGCGACGTTTTGAGAGCAATGTGTTGATTTGTTGAAATCCACGCGGTGAGATATCGCGGCGATTTGTGGAGAAATGGCGGTGTAAATAAAATGGCAATTATTAAGTTTGTCGTTAGAGGATTTTTGGAATTATAGCCAATTAACTATGATTCTTTGAAATGTGATAATAACTTAACTCTACACCCTGCAATTCATTGCTGTCAGATATCTAGATCCAGAATACATTAAAAAGAAAAACGTTTGTAATGTAAAAAAAATTCAAAAAACTGCACCAGTTTTCTTATGGACTGAATTCAAAAATTAATGATAAAAATATATGGCAGGTACACATAACATAGGTAAGTACATCACGAACAGGAAAAATGCCATGCATTAAACTGGCACGCTTTAAGTAAAACTATTTTTAAATTTTAAATCGGTCCAAATGAAAAATACGCACTGAATCATTGCAAACAAATACAGATTACCCTCATCATACAACACTGCTGCCATGTCCCGACATTTAATAAGCGGCACTTCATACTCGCTCGGCACACTTGCCTGGGCTATAAGCGCGAAAATCGAAGTTCGCAATTTGCGGGCAGTATTCTCTGTCACTCTAATTACCCCTTCATTGGAGTAAAAGAGAAAGATCCCCGCAATTTGCGAATTTCTGTTTTCGCGGTAGCCCCTCTGACACGCTGTATCGATTATTAATTGAACATTTATGCGCGTCGTTCTTACAAAACGCTGTTTATTTGCATCTTACAGCCACTAATGGCCGTTAAAAATGAAAAGTGAATCATATGGTAATGGCAGGAAAATATTCTTGAGATGTTTCCTTCTGACAGGGTTTTTGTACAGTCAAATTCATTTAATTTCAAAAGTAAACTATTTTTAACTCGTCGCATAAAACATTCTATCAGGCGTATTCTGATTTTAATAACAAGTTATTTAGATCTGGATCTGGCCTGACGTTTTTGGTCGAAGAAATCTCACTTTTTACACTGAGAGATCCTATACATAACTAATCTAGATCTAATTCATAACCTGTTATTAAAATCAGAATAAGGCGTAAGTATGTAAAATAAAAATCTGAAATAAGTACTCGTAGGTATTTAACATTAGTTGAATATTATTTTAGCTATACGCGATACAACAATAGATGCCCGGCTTCACTCGCAAATCGTATCGAGTGACGACAAATCGCTCGTGCATAATCGTAAATATGTTTTTTTTATCCCGTCCTATTCTCGGGACAATCTAACTATATCCGGTGCTCTGAGACACCATATTGTGAACACCGGCAGGCAAAAACATTGCTCATTATAACAAAAGGAAGTGCTGTGTAAAAATCGACTTTATACTCAAGAGTTTAAACCGCATTTCCTAAAGGTATACAGGTTGCATTTATAAGGTACAATTTGTAAAAAGTTGGCCCTTTTGTGGGTGCAGACAGTGTGGCACCGAAGCCTTTTTGTTTGTGCAAAATACTCGAAAAATTGAAAGGGAACCATCGATTACGGAGTTCCGAGAAATTCGGATGAGCTTCGGTTTCGAGTATCGAGTTTCGGGCCGCGGCCGGTCCGGTCACCCGTCATTATCGATTTCAATTTGCCTCCGTGTTGAGCTACTGAAAGATACAGTTAGTTTGTCGGCTTCTTAACGATATTAATGAAATAATATAGTCATCTTGTTGAAATATTTTTTTTTTAATTATATTTCATTACTTATGATTTAGAGTCTTATTTCTTACGATTAAGGCTCAAAACATAGCTCTGTGATTTCGATAGACTTTAAATTTAACATTTAGGATATTCTTGTTATTTAATGTACATATATGTAACGCTATAATGAATTATGTCCATGAACAACCTAACCAAATAGTTTCATTGTTCGTTCAAATGACCTCTCCAACTTTTTCATTGGAAAGTGACTTTAACCGTTTACTTCTTGGTAGAGATAGGTAAGGCTAAAGCGTATTAAAAGATTATACAATACAATTTCAACGTTCAGTTGACTAACCTTTTCAGCATGGTTATATCAGTCTTAACAAAGATAATTTATTTATCTACCATGTTTATTAAAATACCGATAAAGCGCAGAAGAAAGTTTGCCTGCCGGCTGGCGGGCTCGCGACTGCAAGTTTCCTTACATAAATTACCGGGCTTTCATAATCAGCGCCACCCAGCTACGTAAATAGAACGACCCACTATGGTAACGCGACTCGCTGAGTTTTTCCAGCGGTCGCGCGTTGATATCGTTAAGCCATCGACAGTCACCGACGTCGATTCCATTCATAGATTACCCACTAGATCTTCGCACCTCAACGGCCACAGAACGCATCCCATTCAAGACAAGCGAGTAAATCAACCGAGAACGTTCGCGCCTTAAAAGGCCTAATTGGAGACGTTTCCGCAAACGGAAAACAACTTTCTGCCTGTCGGAGGAAAAACCACTTTCGTCTGCACGTGCCACGAGTTACGACTTTTTTCTTGGGACTTTTTCTGAGCGATCTCTGTTCTTTCTTAAATGCCTTTAGTGTAACTTTGTGCATGTAGTTTGAATCTTTCGCGGTTGTAATAGGGTTAGTTTTCAGTGTCGATCTAGGTCGCTTGGGACGTTTTGATGCGAGTGTTTGGATTTATGAATGAAGCGCAGCGTTGCGAGCGGAAGCAGAGCCGGTGTGGTGTGGCTTTCCCGCGCGGCCAGTTTCATTAAAATTAAAACGCTGCAACTGACGGAATGGCCGGAGTGGCCGGACGCGAGATGATTTCTAACGCTGGATCTCGCTGCAAATGTAAATAAACATTAACTCGATCCGAAGAAATCAATCCGATTGTGGAATCAAAAATACTGGACCATTCTCGACTGTCAGTAAATAGCTTACAAAATTGGTTCTCTGACAAAAAACATTAAGTAATTTCGAGGCATGGCTCGTAATACCTGTCATTAAACAGTAGCTATAGAGAGTGGCTGTAGCATTAATTTGGACGACCGTACCAGACAAAATAAGAGTGGTCTACGCGAACATAGGTTGCGTAAGTTCAAAAATGATGAAGCCTGGTTAGAAAGAGAGAGTTGTGTGGCTTGATAGTGTTGGATGTGAGTGTGAAAGAGACAGCTTCGGTAGTCAGGCGCGTCCGGTGGCACTTCCTGACGAGGACGAGGATCGTTCGAGCCAAACCCGTTATTATCTACGTGCCTATTAGATTTACACTGGACCATGAGCCGTTTTCACACTTCTAGTTTGCTTTAGAGTACCTACTAGTCGTTGGTTCAATGCATTCCAGTAGCGCGGACTAGGTACTCGGATTCTTTCGACTTCACATACCAATACAAAGTTTGAGTATTTAAAAATAAACATCTAGCCAAATGTAAGTAACAGGTTGTAAATGAATGGTATGGCGTATAGTTCGTTTTTTTTAGCATTAGAAAGAACTTGCAAGAAGGTAAGCGATCTTAACATGTCTTTTAATTGAAAAACGATTTTTAGAAATCAAAAACGAGTACTTATGAAAGCAGAAGAATATAAATGATCGTATTAGATTCATAATTGTTACATTTTTGTCGTAACTTATTTTTAAAATGTGTTTTTCAATTAAAAGACACATCAAGATTGTTTACCTTATTTCTAATGCTAAAAAAAACGAACTATAGTGTCATTAAATTCTCCCCGCGATTTGCGCTAAGCAACCAATAAAACCTATTAGATGGAGTGAAGGACGTCATTACTGCAGACAACGGAAGCAAAACATATTACCAAAAGTTGATTTTTTTTATTTAAAGGTCTCCTACACAACACAAAGAAAAACACCGAAACCCGCTCTAGACAGCAAGGAAGCAGGAACTCACCGAGATTGTAATTAAATTTGCCATCCCCATTAGAGTGTAGCTTCCTGCGCCCACGCCGCTAATTGCGCTCTTTTTGTTTGTCTGTCCACTCCTTAACTCGATTAGGGCAATCAGAGCCGCCCTTTGGCCCGGAGGCAAGACGCGCGCAGGACACATCTTCTATTTCATGAAAGGGCTCAACTGATGTGACTCTCATATTTAAATACGTGCCTTGTGTGTGTTTTTGTCCCTTGCATTGTCCTTCGTTGTTTGAACAAGCTTACTTAGATGTGTTTTAATTTATGAAAATGTGGGTGATTTGTGTGCGGGCGCCTGAGCGATATGCTTTTACGATCCTTTTTGTAAGTAAAGTGTTATAGCCGTTTATGATTCATAATTCTTATGAAAAAGCAGTCATCCAGATAGCATTGTATGTAATTACTAGGACGTATATGGGCGAAACCTGTTGTGAACATGTGAACACATCACTCACAGTGTGATACCATAAACTCCATAAAGTAATGTTGTCTATCGTCGTTATCAGTCTTTTATGTTTTTGCGGATATTTAGCCACCACGAAAGATGAATAAGAATGGGTAAGTAGATATGGCATAGTGGTCAAATTTATTTAAACCATATAAAATGTTGAAAACCACCGGAAAGACAGCCAATAAAAATCCAGCCCGTAAGCACTACCTACCGACAGTACCGACTAGCTTACGAAATGTTTGTTCATATTCAACTCAATTAACTGCTTCGTTTCATTCACGTTTAATTATTACGTGTCACATGTCAAAGCAAAACAAACCTTCGGAAAACATAGTATAAGGCTGATGTGATCCGCCGCGTCAACTTGTCATACAACGTTGTCGCGTCGAGACTCTCATTTATGAATGAACTCACAGATCGAGCGACTTCCGGCTAGCTATTGAGATAGTACGACACTCTTCCTGGTTCCTGCTATGGTATCTTTAATTACGATACCAGCATAAACAGACCGGTCTTCGCAATCCAGTCTACGGCATTTTGTATCCTAATACACGAACATAGAGCCTGAAGTCGATGAGAGAACCGATCGATCGCAGTCCACTACTGCTTTATCGAGATCGTTCGTAACATGAATAAAGATATTCTAAAAGTGACCAAGCAATCTCGCCAATCGGATGATTATCAACTTTATTGTGTTTAAGAAAAGTCGGTTTCAGGTTGCCGCGCTCTCAGAGTTGGCAACTCGCATCCTGTGGAACGTGTTTTTTTCCCGTCTCCTTCCCGGCGTTTCACCGTTACGCAATATATCGTAAATAATTAGCGGAAGGCAAGATTCCCGTGTCTTATGGAGTTGCGGGCTTTCTAGTTTTTTCGCCGGACATTTCCTGCGGCTAACAGTCCGGGCTTCATTACACGAGCATGTACGTATGTAGACGACACCTGATGCATACGAAATTATCTCATAAATAGACGCACGAATTGAGCTTTCTCAATTACAACTTATTGAAGATGGATATCTCACTCATGCTTGAATCGATCTCGTATTTCGACACCGTCAACTTTACATCTTTTTAATCGCCTTAATTTGTAATCGGCTCTTATTTGATTGGGGAAATAAATTATGTGGTAGGACTAAAATGAAATGCTCATGTACCTCGACAGACATTATCTTAGGACTTAAATTAATAGAAGGAAAGGAAGGACATGAATGGCATATCTGAGGATTACTGCCAATACATACTTACAAAATGGCGTGACTCCACGTCCGCGGTTTTTGCCCCTCGCAACTAATTGCACATATAACTTTTACCAAATTGCGCCACTTAGCCTGCCTCACTGCTTTAAAGAGTTTAAGAAACCTTTTTATCCGTCAGCCGATTCTGAACACCGATAATGAGGGCGACGGGGCCGGCGACATTTTTATATCCTTCATTAATCCCTGGACACGTGAATGTAGAAATAAATTAAAACGTCGCTCAACTTTCTCATTAATTCCACAAATTTTCTCACGAGACAACAATAATGGAAATTTCGGTCAATCGATCTAATCTATTCCACAAACCACACCTACACTGGTTTATCACAAATGAGCGTTTTTACACATGATTTTTGTGTACGACGAAAAGCGACCGCCGATCGGCCAGCCAGAACTTGAAGAGCCGTGACGCGTCCCAGGTTCGTTCATGAAACTGGTAAGCAAGTGGGTGAGTGAAGTGAGGCAGAGGTCGGGGTAAAGTGGTATCAATGAATGTTCTCACGACGGCGCTTGCGACGGCGTCGGGCCGTGTTGCAAGCGCTGAAGACCGGTCGGCCGCGATTTTGACCTCCATCAGACCTCGATTAGATGGAAGTAATCGAAATTGTATTTCAACTATCGATTCTGTAACTGCTTAAGCTGTCTTCGGATCGGCAGAGCGAGTGTACTTAAATTAGATAACAACGTTTTATTTGTACAGCGACCTCTTTCGGTTTACGATATGGTACACTTACGTTAACGAGCAACTAAACTTAAATGGTAGCTGGGAAGCGATTCCCTAAAACGTCGTTCGCCGAACTTATACGGATCTGCATTAATTACCGTATCTTAACAGTGTTGTTAATATCAGGTAAGTATCATAAAAAGTTAATGTATCAACCATCGTTACTTTTTCCCGTGCGAACATTCTGCTTGTTTGTTTTAGTGTCTCAAAAATAAACCTGAATTACACGCATGAATTAACATATAAATTAATTCCGAAAAACAGAAACCTACCGATCGGAACACTTTCGTGTGCGACGAGTCGTCACGTCACATTCGAAGCAACATTAAACATAAGTTAGGCTTAATAACTTTAGTAGTGAAATCAAATCAGCAGTTAAGATAAAGAGTAATGACATTTTATTTAAACTCAGGAGCTTAAATCGCAGTGAAGACGTACGTTTGGTTGATTAATATCCGATTTTACACGTGTCAGTGGCACTGAGCAGCGGTGATGTTATCTGAGCCTTCAGAATCTTAACTCAAGATGGTATCTCGAGCGCCTCCGCCGTCCTCCCGCCTATCTCCCTATCTCCACTGCTTAACCGTAAGTTACATACCTACTGCCTGAATTAAGATACTCCATTGGACATGTCGTATTCTTTAATTAAGATACTTTATGTTGTATGTTAATAAGCGTATGTAAATATTGTTTACAATCGCCGGTGGAAGCCATAATTCAACCTATCTGAAAGATAACTAAAGTTTAATTCACTGTTTATTAAACAGCTACTCCAGTGCACGGTAGCTGATGGGTATTAGATAAATTAATCTATAAATTAATGTCAGACTGGTACAAATCTATAACTTGATACGCGAATCCTAATCAATCTTCTTAATGTAGTAAAATAAAATATGATATAAGTCATAAATATACGATGATCGTAGCAAAGACTCTTTATGGTTTTAAGACCACCTGTTGATAATATTAATTTGCTTACAGGTTTCTTCTTATTTTAAATAAAATAATAATAACACTGTAAACTTTATAACTGGTACAAAGTGTTCTAAATTGCGCCTAAATTTGAAGTTATAATGTAGCTGACAACATTGAGCAAATCAGTTTTCCCTCGTACGAGTACAATGTAGGATGACGATGAATAACACTGACTCACTCTGCTTATTTAGTAATTCTGGGAACTGTTGCCTAATTTCCCATTTGCCTATTCAGCGACCTGCCCATCTATTAATAAAGCAACTTGTCTGGAATGGCCACTCATTCCTAGTATAACTCCGAGAATTGTGATAACTATGCCTAATCCAAAAGAGGACTTATACCGTTATTAATCCAGCCTTCGCAGAAAAAATAATGGTAGTAAATTAAGATTAGGTACTACTCTCATGACCTCTAGCTAATAAGTTTTGATTTTGGCGTTAGAGGTCGGCGCTTGGATTATTTCATCATATTAGGAGTACATACGCCATAATTTAACTGAAGTCTCGAATAAAGCAGTTTCTTAGAGTACATACAGTCTTAACTCTTATAGAATGGTCCGTATACCTGACTAATCTGTTTTCTTTGTACCATTACTTAACTCATAAGTATACTCAAACGTTTATGGTTGATTCAAATAGTCCGTGTAAAGTATACAAATAAAGCTGTTGGAACGAGTTCCGTTGCCTGAGGTCGCGTATTGACATTATCGAAAGTAAGCTCAAACAAAAAGATCGGGCCCCACCTCGACATGTTTACAACTTGTATATTTCGAAAAGTAAACTGTCTTTTGCAACGTTTTCCTCGAACATGTTGTAAATACTAAAATAATCAAACGTTAAGAGAATCCAACCAATATAGACATGGACGAAGATACATAATTTGTAAGTTGGACTGTATTAAAATTCATATCGAGCCAATTATGATGCGAGTATCTGTCCACGTAAATGGAGATAAATAATTAAACATTTGCCTAGAGAAGTTAGGCAACTATTCATTTTAAATATTCAATCCGACGCCTCCCCTATCTATAATAGTGGCATTATCGGTGTAATATACATTTTAACATACCTTTTAACTTTAAAACGACATTTTATCAGAATTACATAAAAACCATTCCCAGCATGGAACAGGATTTGCCCACTTCGTGAGATTAAATAGAATATTAAGCCCGGATTAGGTATTTTATTAACGATATTAATAATTAATACTAAACTAAAGTTTACGGTTGACATTATCTAGTTCATTAACTTAATGCCGATTATTAAATAAATGTTTTCTGAATAAAATACTAACCGTAATATAAAGTCTCGATGAGTTTATGTACCTACGTCAATATATAATATTAAAGAGAACTGTAGTCATTTGTCATGTTAATTTTATCGTTCATCAAAACCGGGTATATTGCTATTTCTCTCTCAATCTGAGCATTTTGCAAAAGTTCTCACACTCGGCTACAATCAATTATGTCAACACGCAGAGAGGCTATATATTCGGTCGATTTTATTGAGGCTCTGTCGGTCCGTTTTGTTTGAATAGGTTGAATTAATTCATTGATGGTTGCAGGCTTGTTGGTGTGCCGGGCGTGCGGTGCTCGAGGGCCCGGTTAGGCTGGGTGGGTGGCTGTCGGCCCGTTGTCGCGCTGTCGCGTCGCAGCGCCGCGGCGCGACACCGCGCGTCGCACGGGGCTTCCGTTCCCGCGACCGACGCCGTGGGAACCGCTTTATTTTCGTATTTAAATTCGACCCTCATTAAACAGGTTTCGTTCAAAATTCGCTGCCTTCTTTCGACGCCTTTTACTCAACTTTTTATGGTTCCGTTCGACATTTTACTGTTGGTGATTGTTTTTGAAGCCTCGCTCGCTGGCGCGGCATAATGCTTCTGCCTCCGTAGAATACGACTGCCATTCTTTTCATTTGTAAGAGCAAATGATAAATGAGTTTATTTGGTACGAATTTATTTATCTTTATTAGGCGATTTGAATTGGCATGCATAGATACGACGAGTGTTTCTCACGTCTGCCTCGCTCGAGCTTTTATTGATGATGCTTGTTAATGTATGGCGTTGTTTATAGTAATATAATCCGTGGAAACAATGTCCACAGTTAATGTTAATTTAATTTGGGCAATATAAATTAATTGCGCCGAAGAACCAGTCGGAGGCGCCCGGGACGGACCGTCGAATTGCTCTACCATTATATTTAATTTATACAGGACAACTTACTAGTATACTTGCTTATACGATACAGTTGCGTGTAATTTTTCTCTTAATAGGAGGTAGCTTTGAAATATGGTTATAGTTTCTTCTGAACGTTATTAATTAAATTGAGCTGCATAAATAAAACAGTTGGTATATGTTTGACTTATTTGGCTGCGCTTGATTCCACGTATCGTTGTATGAAATGTTAATAGTCAGTGTAATTAGATTCTAAAATAGTTAAGTGGCATAATAAAATGCGTTCGGTATAGTTTGTTACAGTTTGGTCTTGTTTAATAAAGTTGATTTGTGGTTAATTATGCCAGAGTTGGATGTGTTTAAATTTAACTTATTTAAGTAACTCGGTTACTGGTGCTTTGGTCTTGCAGAAATAAGGACTAAGAAAGATAATAGATGACGAAAGACTGTAAGGCAGTAATTGGAAGGGAATGACTACAAACGTATTAGATCTTGACGGAGAAATTGTGAAGAACAGTCAGGTCAGGAGTGCAACAATATTTAAAGGTAGAAACATTAATCAAGTGAAACAATTACTAAGTTATACCGAGATTGGACTGTCAGTGTCGGTATTAGTCCCCGAGTAGAGACTAAGGAAGGAGACATGTATATGATATATAGAAGGTGATATTTCCTCCAAGATAGACACTACAAGCATGTCTTACTGCCGTATTCGAACATCAAGATATTCACAAGAGACGACACGTACTAGATCCATTCTAGATACGTTATAGTTTAGATATCAACTAGTTTTCTTTTGCAGCGCAATTCGGGCAACCAATGTCACTTTTACGTTAGTTAGCGTAAGGTATCTATTAGATGTGAATTGAATCTCTAAGTCATATCCTGAGGAAATCGTTCAAGAGTATCTCCAGAATCGCGCAAATGTCAAATTTGACAGGTTAGATCTTAAACATATCCTTATCGTATCTTGGTGATGTCTAAAAGATGTCTATTTCAAAATCCGAATCGGGCCCCTACTAGTACCTCTGCGCCGGTATGCGCTAATCGCCGTAGAAAAGACTTAAACGCTGATGGGGCAACACTCATAATTACTCCCGCCGAGTCGACTGTCCGTTCAGGCCGTTTCATTATCCTTGCCTCGTAAAAGGTTACACATTTTATTGTTCTTTTTATTACGGACTCTATCTAATTACTTGAGAAATAAATAAAATAGAGAAACAAACTCTAGGTGTTTAAACAATTGCTTTCACATTTATAACATCACTAGCGATTTTCAGTAAGGTTGAATGTGTAACTACTTGACATTTCTTTATAAGTATTAAATTACTCAATGTAGAAAAACAGTAATGTGGCATTTGTTAAAATAACTTAATAACTTCGTCATAATGTACATAGGTACTGACTTGACCATTTATGATTCAACGATTTATGTCTCACGATAACCGACTATCTAAAACAATTTTTTATCCACATTATTCGCCTTTTAAAGACTTCATGTATCGTATTACCAAGTATATAATATTAAAATAACCGTACATATTATCATATGTAAGTCATCATTATTAAAGGGTTGCAAACCAACCCCGAATGCTCACTTCCCCACGGTGTCACCTTACGCCGGATATGTTTCTGTCTTTAATCTACCCCCGTTGAACTTTCAACCTTAATACTTCACACAGAGCATTCCATTTCCTGTAACTTTTTAGATTTTGGACTTGGAAAGGTAAAAAAATACTTGCGTCATATAAATTTAGACTCTACACGGTGTGGTTAAGTTTGAATTTTGAATGGGGTATCGATTTTCGGATACCGGAAGGATACTTTGTACGCTACCTGTTGATAATATTCCCTGCTGGTTCTATTCTGAGACGCTAACAATGGTTTGCGAACCGTACTGAATTCTAAAATAGTTTTGTCGATTAGTCAGAACAACTTTTGGTTACCTTTGTATTAATTGTATTCAATACTGATGGATAGCTTAGTTTATGTTTCGTTACATGTAACATTAAACTAGTGTTTTATTGTTTTCTGTCCTCTCCGTAAAGGTGTATGATTAGGTATAAGACATTTTTCTTTAATTAATTTGTCAAGGCAGTAAGTAACTTTTCCCGACTAATGGGCGCAATGTATCATCCACAAGTCAAAGTGCTGCTTTGTCGTCCATAAACCTAAAAGACTACAAAGTATTCACTCAAGGCGGCACCGCCTCGATAAAAGAACACTTTTACACTTTTAAATAACCATACTTTTGAATTAGCGTCCACTCAAATTCATATTTATACCCGCCATTTTTCATGCACGACGACCGACGCATACGCAAATGCAGGCCATTAATAAATAAATTACAAAAACACACATCTACGCGGCTCTACGTCACTAGTACATGATGTGCATGTGTGCACTTCCTCTGGTGTTGCGTGTGTGCGTGCGCGGGAGTGCGCCGAGAGGTGGGTGAGAGGGTGGGGAGGGGGGGTACTTCCCGCGTAGCACCTGGCGCTCAGAGGTTACATGGCCCGACGGGATCTCATTGATTTGTGGCAAGACTCACTGTTAACGTACTGATTTTACTTTGATTTATATCACAAGGAATATAGTGCATGCGAAGAAAAAGAATAAAGATCATACATGCAGTTCTGCGTAGAGGCTCTTGACTCACCCTTACAATTTTTGCTTAAATTTTCTAAAGTGGCCTCTCTCTTTTGTGACCTCTAGTCACAATAACATACACGCAAGAGTAACGAAAAACTTTCCGGCTCTACGAATAAGGCTTTTTCAGATTTTTTACTCCACTGTTCATGAATACTTCATATACATATTTTTCAATCAACATATTTTTGCAGCTGACTGTTATATACATATGTCAGACAAAGACAATATGTGAACAAGTATTCATATGATGCAAAATTTGATCAAATATAACCGGATGAAAACCATGACTTATAGGTCCCTATCACTATCAGACCTCCATCGGTGGTGGTAACCCAGGATGATTACACCGACTATAAGACAACTAGGTTAAAATTACACATTATTACAATGTGTAAGCAAATATATGAGTAGTATGTGTGAAACGTGAGGACACGTACCGCATCCTCTGTTTGTTCGAGCGAAAGCCAATTGTTGCGTTGTTCTTTATTTATTTTTACGAAACTTTTGAAAGCAAGTTACGTTACTTTGAGCGCCTAATTTCTCCAGAATTTAGGGTCGATTGAGTGCTTAGTAATAAAAAAAAAATTAAAATTTAAACTGTTTATTATAAATAAAATTACATTTTTTTTTATGGACTAACTTAACCTAATCTACATTATAATAGATTGTTAGCTAAGTGAGAGGTTTTCTCATAGTTACATCATTGACATTATTATTACTATATTTTAATCTAATTTATATAATGTGTATTTATTTTAAATTAGCTTTTGACTAAATTAATCAATTCAAGTAGTACTTTTTTAACATTAGTTTCAGCTTATGAGGCTTATCTTCTAAGTTATTTATTATATTATCTATTATATGTCTAGGAAGACTATTTAGGATGTGTGGCAAGTAGCTCGACCAGACTCTTTGTCCATAATAGTTGTTACTACTTGGTATATTGAAATGTTTTTTATTTATCAGTACTCTAAGGTTATTTGGCCTATCATACCTATTCAGACTTCCGAGTTAATAAACTGCACGTATAATATTTCAACAAATAAAGGTTTCTTTAACTGGCCAGCCTTCAATAACTAAAAATATAAAATGAATTTTGTTTATACCTGAATAGAATTCATTTTTAGTTAAGGGTGGCCAGTTACTAACAGGTGGCCAGTTACTGGCCAATTACCCTACATAGCTTTCATCGCGTATCATGTGAGATTGGCCACCAATCTGTCAAACTGTTGCATAAGTACACACATACCTATACATATGTTCACTTCAACAATAAAAAAAGCAATATTTTGTGGTAGAGCAGCTATGCTCTACTTTAAAGTAATCTTGTATGTATTTCGTTTTGACGAGAACTGATTAAAAACTCAAATGATCTTTTGTGACGCTTTAGATGTCCAGATTGGTGTAGTTAGGATGTTAAATATATGAAATGAGCATAAAACATGTAGTTATTATGGGTTGTATCTTATTTCAGAATTCAATGTTACTTTGAAGTCTGAGCCTACGCAACTGATTTCCCAGACGTATACCCCAATTCATACCATCTTTAAAGATTTGCTCATCTTACTCAATATTACTCATGTGAATACTCAATGAGTAAGGATTTGGTAAGATTTGTCGTATAAGGAACCATCACATCCGGTGACATTAGGCCAGAGTCAAGTGGAAACTTTGTGTCGGCCGAGTGTTTGCTCGGGACAAAGGAAGACCCTACACACAGTCAACCTCGATAATATTCAACTTGCCGCTCAAAAACATAGCTTCTTTATGCCCTAGATAATAAAGACGTGTTTGAGAGTTTGTCCGTTTTTGACCACTCTGATATTTCTGATGCTGAGTGTACGTCACGTCGCTCGTTCAAACATTGACATGGGCCGTTTGAGGCGCGCCCACCGATAACAATACCGCGAACAATGCTGGACCCGTGCCCTCGACACCGCACCTTACTTATAAACCATATTACATACTATTAGTCTTCAAACTAATCCTCAAAACCCGACCTTTTTAACCGACTCTGACGTCACGCGAACGCATCTAGCCTAACAAAACTATGAATGGCCGACGGTTATCCTTTGTAACAAAAACCAAAGCCCTTTATAATCCTGACGGATCCACGGAACGCAATATTTACTACGCCTCGTCCCTTTCACTTCCTCTACGACAACCTGTATCCGAGTGAGACTCGAATACGCGAACCGGTACGCTGGAGAAGGACGGCGGATTCATTCATAACCGAGTCCGCCATCCGGTCCGCCTGAGGGGCACTTCATCTCCTTCTAACGCGCAGTTCGCTTTCGGGTGCGAGCAGGTGCTCGCAAAGTGTTACCTAAGAAGCACTAGCGTTTAAAATTTGGTGAGATTAAGAAGTGCAATGCGAATGTCCACTCATGAACGGGGAGAGCGCAATTGGTAATGTTCGTAAGCTCAGGGAGTGCGAGCTTCGCCCCACTGCGCGCGCCCATTGAGAACGGCGTGCCTAGTCGCGCGCCGGCCGCTGCGAAGCACGCGCGTCACCTCAGTGCTTGTAAACTCTGGATGGACTGGTTTGAAATGATCGAAAGTTCGATACGCTCCCGAACAGTGCTCGCTAGTGATATTTTGAATTGGTGCTTTGAGTGAGTGACGGCGCGGGTCGCGAGCGCTAGACTCTACGATGCCCCGAATTGCACTAAATGGGTAATTGGTGTACGTCATTGGATAATGGATTCGGCTGATATATTACATTTTGTCTGTTATCAGACGCGTGGGTCGCGGGATTTTGCACTTGACTGCCGACTATCTTTGCTTGACGCCGTTCCGTTGATGTTTCAATTCAACAATGCGTTTTCTGCCGCCCTGACATGAATACACAATTTTTGTTTTTAGTTTAAGGACAGGCATAAGGTGTATTTTCCTTCACTGTCAATTTGTATGGACGTTTGACATTTTATTGTTCTTGATCAGATGAGACACTTGATGATGATGATGATGATGGTTTTAAAAAAGTATTTACTTACAGTGATAATATTTAAAGTCCAAACGACAATTGCATCATTAAATCTCTGTTTTTCGCCGACTAAATATATAATCTAATTCACCTATCAATATCATAACATTCCTAACGTTTTAATTGCTCTTGAGAGCCTACATACTACCACTTGAAAATCGTTATATACTAATTATTACTAAAATAATTAAATATAACTAGTGATTGCTGTACCTTTAGATAATGAACATTATAAGTAAGTACAGGATTCCCAGTACAGGAGGCCTATGTTCAGCAGTGGACGTCTTATGGCTGAGATGATGATGATGATGATGATGACAGGATTCCTTCCAATAAGCCCTTGTTTAGGTCTAAATGCTCACAGCCAACTCGGTAAAAGTCTAGACAGGTATTCTTACAGATATGTATAGAAGGTTTTTTTTTTTTTACCAATTTACGTACTTCAAAGGTCTCTAACTTTATTTTAACATTTTTTACAACTCTACCAGTCTCCAAATTTAACTATTATTGATGAAATGATTGTTAAAACTTATATTCAATTAGACATTTGATTACTTACGTAACATTTCTTACACTATCGTGAAATTTTAAATAAAAAAAGCTCTTCCATAAAAAGTGGTTATTATTATAAGTATTTATAATTTTATTGTGACTCTACCTTAATAAGGAAATAAAGTTACTGTCCTTACTAACGTTATTCGTCTCATTATTTATGATTTGGACAGAATATCCTTCAAAATGTGAAGAGGATATATAATACTACAAAATTCAAGTTAATTTTGGAGACAAAATAAGTCTTAATACTTCTAAATTCCTAATGATAAGGTTACCTCGGAGCGCGTTATCAGCCGTCGCAGCGTGGGAATAAAAAGCGTTAAACAATAGACAGATAAGAGAGACCCCATTAGGGGTACCTGTGTAATTGTTATGTTTTCACTTATGTAGTGACTCACTGCCATGCAACTCGGAAAATTACAGCCATACATACAATGTATATGGAGTATCGAAGCACATACCTAATTAAATGTTGGTTATTCGCGTGTTTCACGATTGTACAGTCATCAGCAATAGTATCTTACACAACTAGGGCCGCAAAAATATGTGAGACGTTCTTATTTGGAGCGCAATAAGAGCGCGTCATATATTTTTGCGGCCCCAGTTGTGTAAGATACTATTGCTGATGACTGTACATTTACTAAAGTTTAATCAATCAATCAAAGCATTTATTTTCAGGCTACTAAGGCCCATAGATACATACCTTACAAACTAACATATACATGTATACAATAATAAAAAAAAATACTAAAAAATCATTTTCGTGACGCAGTTTTCTGTTCGGCGTCACTTGCTCTTGTTGTTGTTGCTTGGTAATGATTCTTACAAAATATGTATTTTGAAGACATGTCAAGTAATATTATTTAGCTATTTGTAACGTCAGTTTTCCAGTTACCTTTCAACATATTTTATTGCATCGAAATAAAATAAGTAATTATCAGTGGGTTGCCAACCTGCCGCTAATGACCATTACTGGTATATGCGTGTTGTACGCATGTAATTAGGTAATTGCCCAACTTGCCAAGTACATATGCGTGCCACAGCACTTCTCTACGATACATAAAATTAGCTAATCGTATTTTTATTCAATCAAATTCAGTACCCAAATATAGACGTACCTAAGTATATAGGTATACATGATGATGTCAGTGAATATTCAGTTAAGGTAGATTGTTATCATTAAAAACTCTTGTGTCTTTAATTGTCACGAAAATAAAACACATGAGTTGATGAGGTAAATTATAGTATGTATATATAGTTACTTAAACAAGCGATAATACTCGTACTTACATATTTTGGGCTATTGTAATTAAAACCTGTACAATAAAATAGTTAAACATATTGTATCACCAATTCGTTGTTTTTACTAGCGCAGCTTTACTTAGCAAACAGCCCAATAATGGATAAATGGCAAAAATAGATATACAGAAGATAAAAAGTTACAAATATATATCCTGAGTTGTTATATCGTACCAAGCACAAGAAGGCGAGCCAGTATTAAGTTTGAATTCGAGACCCGTACTAACTATACGTGATATAAGACCAAAATATACTGGTTATGAGGCAAGTATTTGCTGGGGGTTGTAAATACCAGCCCCGAAGCACCCTACTCCGTCGCAGGATACAGGTGCTCTCTATTTATTTGGACGCCATCTTGCAAATCCTTACTTGTTCAGTTTTTTTTTACTATTTTTTAACGATTCGATTTCAATGTTACAAATTGCGCTAAGTGCGCAACATCTGCGAATTGGCTTTTATAGTTTTACACAATGTGGAAGGGTTTAATGGGGTAATACGAAACCACCCTTTATCGGATTAAATGTGGGTAATTCCTTAAGTACTTGAATACTTGGTAGGCGAATTTCTTACGTTACATATTAAAAACCGGACAAGTGCGAGTCGGACTCGCCCACCGAGGTTTCCGTACTTTCTAGTATTTGTTGTTATAGCGGCAACAGAAATACATCATCTGTGAAAATTTCAACTGTCTAGCAACCA
Source organism: Cydia fagiglandana (assembly GCF_963556715.1). Lineage (NCBI taxonomy): Eukaryota > Metazoa > Arthropoda > Insecta > Lepidoptera > Tortricidae > Cydia > Cydia fagiglandana. Next base: position 10,741,139 of record NC_085949.1, on the reverse strand, counting down.
CGGGTCATGAGACACAGCCTGATGACCGACAGACAGACGGAGAAAGGAGTCTTAGTAATAGGGTCCCTTTGGGTACGGAACCCTAAAAAGTGCCTCAGAAGTAATTAAAGATATAATGAAGACTTTATACGAGTATGTATATACATAATCCTTTTTTATCTATGCAAGTCAATCTATCTCGCAGTCAAGCACTCATCATTCCGCTCATTCCTCTGCCCTATTCTTTAGAACACGCCAACCATGTTTTATCTACTTATCGGTATCGCTAACAATACTTCACAAAAACTGGCAGGCACTCAGTTATTGTACAATTGCCTAAACGAGCCAGCGATGAATCATGAAACAATAGTTTATTTTGCCATTAGGTTCATGGAACTGGGCTGAAAGTAAACATTTTCTCGACACGGTTGGGTTGGTTTCGTTCGATGTTTCATAATGCACACGTGCGTATACGCAGCCTTTATTTTTGAATTTGCATTTGACGTATCAAAACTATTCTAAAATCGCATTATTTTGATGCGCACGCTCGTTTAATAGTCTAGACTAGAGGAAAGCTGTTGTTCTATATGATATTGCGATAAAATGAAAAAGTCCGTGGACCGTAGGTAGGAAATCTGTAGCCAATTTTATGTGTTTGGCATTGATTATAATAATGAGGTGTGTTGTAATTAAAACAAAGAGCTTCGAGGCAATAGTATTGCTAATTATAGCCTATTTTTTATTCCGTAGACTAAAATGACATTTCCTAGTATGAACATAAAATGTCATTTCATAGTATGAAATGTCATTTTAGTCTACCGAATAAAAAATAGGCTTTAGTAATGTATAGGTAAACTGCAAAGAGTTATTATTGTGTAACAAATAAAAATAAGTCGCGGGACTAAAAAAACGTGGACTATCTAAAATAGAGTTTATTTTATACATGTTTGTCAGTCACCTGTCACGATCAATGTCATATCGGCGAAAATTTATAATAAATAGTATTAAATAGTATTTGGTGAATATTAAATGAACGAAGCATTTGGTTATTTTGACCATCGTGCGTAGTTAGGTGTCGGTGGAAGGCGAATTTTCGCAGGCAGCCAACCGTGCCGAGACGGGGACAAAGGAGCGTTAAACCGAGCACTTACGGACGCCCTGGTGGTTATTACTGAACTGTCGTTTCGTGTTCCTCTCTTGTTAAATTCTATTACGAATTATTATCTTAACTTATAACGTGATAAAGTTTAAGGACTTTGGTCATAGCATTAAATAAGTACCTAGTCTAAGGTAGTCTTTTGTAAATATCTTGCATAATGGGGGCGCTAAATTATCTAACTTCATCTTTTTTCTACAATACATAGATAGGTATGTTTTTGCGCCTTTTGTTGTGCAAGATATTTAGGTATTATTGAAGATGACAAGTATCCATAGAATTCGCGTTCCGCCGATATCCATGCATTCTAAGGAAATATGAAGTTCACTATCATAAAGCTTTTATAGAAAAATAAGTCGCATGAAATTTGTTCAACACCTTGTAATCCACTGGTCATAGGTCAAAAGCCGAGATCGGACCAACAAGATTATGAACTTGAAACAAATATGGGGGTATTTAATAACAAAAAAGACCTTACACATATATTTTTTCAAATATTATCGACGTTTCCTATAGGCGTATCTCATCCTCGACATTAACACGCTGTTAATAGCTGCTAATGTTCCCGTCGCTCGCTGCTGGCGAAACAGAAAAACACCTCAACTTAAATTAGATCTTCCGGCATAGGTCCACTAACTCTGTCAAATACCAAAGCATTTATCCCATTGACACAAGGTCCACTATTGCGTGGTCTGTCATGTTAAAATGGGTTGTCGAGTCTTTATTCGCCATTGACAGATCGCTTTACGACCTAACCTACTTTATTTAATCAAATCCCCTAAAACACTATGATTATTTAAACAAGTTCCGTTCCCATTCGCTATCGACATTATTAAGCAGAAGGGGACTTGTTGTCAGATTTAGTATATCGTATATTTTATTCTTGTGTTTTCTTACATCTGAACTATCCCACATACAGTTAGGCATCTTTTAGACAAGTTAGGTTTAATTTGTGGTAGACTATAGTGATGCATGTCTATCAATACATACCTATTGTACAACCTACAAGTGCTTGCGTGCATTTTTTTCTTATGTAGAGTGACACCAAGCAGATCTTCAGTTGCCAATTCCCTCATATATTAGAGATAAATAAATGGCTTTAATTTGAGAGTAAGCTAAGCCTATTAGTTAGCGTGTCAGTAATTAACATAAACATAACGTAAACGTAAGCTTGATTATAACGTTAGTTAGGTAGCCTTAAGTAGACCAACGATATGCGAGTTAACAATCCGTGAAAGCTTAGGTACAGGGTAATAATTACGTTTACTGAGCGATGTTCACTTGCACTTCTCTTGATTCACTTGTAACATCATAAATGTACGAACTATACCGACTACAAAATAAGGCCGCGGTAGTTAACTGCTATGACTAACTACGCACCACACACCTACAAGCCTTAATTAGCTATTAATCATTTGTTATTATCTGATATTTTGAGTTAGATGTGTATTTTTAAGAAAGGGATAACAATAAAAGGCCTGCAAATATTAGGAACTAGCGGTCCGTCCCCGCTTCCAAACTTTAACAAATTATACACCTAAACCTTCCTCAAGAACCACTCTATTGATACTCGTATATGTAGGTGAAAACCGCATGATCCGTTCAGTAGTTTTTGAGTTTATTGCAAATATTACATACACACAAACAAAGAGACGCAGGGGACTTTGTTTTATAAAATGGAGTGATTAGGGAGCAAATTTAAATGAACAAGTTTAATTGTAATTCTCAAACGTTTATCATGATTACATAATTTTATAATTTTAGAAGACAGTAACCTATAAAAATGTAAATCGGTATAATTATAAAAAGGAAATGAAAATGTTTCGTTTTCTCAAACACAACCAAAAACAAACGTTTGGTATAAACAAAGGATTGCTTTGTCCATAAATTACAGCTAAATGCTCGCGGGTAAATGAAACGACACTGAACTTAACCTTCCCCGCTTTATTATCATACAAAAGTCATACTGAAACTGCATTCATTACAATGTCTAATGACTCCAAATGATATTAGGTTTATTAAAGGCAGTGTCTTTCAACGTAAAATTCAAATTCTCGATATAAGTACCTACCATCAAATAAAAAAAAAAACAAAGATAGATCTTAACAATTTTACACCGTTTATGAATGAGTTATGTAATGTACCCACGTTATTTTATTTTTTGTGGATTTTAATGACAGGCGCAAAAAATACGAATGTCGCCGCTGTGGCCATTTTGCTGTCGAATCTGGCGCTCATCCCGCCCCACGCCACCAACATCCAAATTAGAATAATGGCGAGATGAAAAGTAGTTTTCCGAGGAGATTTTTCTCGTGAGAGGCGCGCGCGTGCGCGGAGGCGTTGGGAGGCGGTCGCCAATCGCCGCTCTCCGCCCCACGCCGAGCACGCCTCGCCACCGAGCATCTTACCAAAACACCCACTCACTGAATACCACTAATAAATTTACGACAATACTGCTTGTCTAGCCAATAGTTCGCGACGATCACAGAGGCATCGATGCTAACGCAGTTTTAAATTATAAATGATACGTTCCGCGGTTAATGAGACCCACCCACCGACCATTAGGTACATTTCAGATTTCAAAGATAGAAAAAATTAGAACGCTAAGTTATCTCTGATATCTGTCACGTACGGCGCTGTCGGGGTTTTTCTAGAAATATCCCGATTTGGATGTGGTCCAATGTTTTTTGCGTTTGCATATATGTCCAGTTCGGGCGCCCGTGCCGCCTTGCCGTATCAGTATGCAGAGGCATGCATGTTAGATCTACGTAATCGTAGCCAACATGCTGATATATTGGCTTTTCCGACTATTTAGGCTTAATGGTCAAGTATCCAGTTACATTTACAAGAGAAAAACGCGAGTATCAATTCAAGAAACCACTGAAAACAGGCATTAACTGCTTCAATGTAGTATAAATTATTAAAGAGCCTGATTGACAGTTTAGAGTTCGCCTTCTAGCTTAGGTACTCTATACCTATAAGTAAAAAGTTAGGTAGGTAGCAAAAAATCTGAATCAGCCACCGCTATTCCTAACATAAATTTACTAATTCATTTAGATAGATTTTCGAGAACGGTTCGTCGTATATGTACCTACCACATTTGGTCATGCGTAACGAGTCGTTACGTATTTGAATACTGTATAATAGGCAAGTTCCACAAGGCTAACAACGACGCTGTCTGAAAGTGATACACATTGCCTCACATTTATTACACTTATCTATTTAGTGACTGCGACTCATTCAATTCCCGTGTCAGCGTTTTAATTGAGGAGTCGGAGGTCAAATCACTTGCGGCCCGGCCCGTCTGTGCTCGGTCACCTATTAGCTAGTAAAATATCTACGAGTACACGGCGCATAAGAATTTTACTTCTGAATGTCCCAGACTTTTATTTTATATCTAAACATAAAGGAAAAATTCTACTATGAGTAAATTTCATTAATTGCGAATGCAAATTCTAACTTTTCAGTTTACTTATTAATGATTGAATGCGATGTATCACACAAGGAAAGTTTGTTTAGTTATCAAACCTAAATATTACCTTAACTTCAAAACCAAGTTATGAATAAAACTAGTAGGTAAATGCTCTACTTTTCAGTATTTCACAATAGTTGGTAATGTTCGCTAAATCGCCACAATCGACAATAATGTAAGACATTGTATCATAGCTAAAACAACAGTTACCAAAAGCTTTGCTTACGCCTCGTACACAGCATTGTGAGCAGCGTCAACAGTCCGAATTGTTCGCCTTGTTATGCAAGTTTCATTGTTCCACGGTCCCGCGTCACGCGGTTCCCCGAACAGCCATTGTCGTCATGTTTGTTGTACGCAAAACCGAGCAAAATCTCGCGAACTTGATTGTCCAAACACGCATTGATACGATCGGGAAAACAAACCACTTTCCGCACGAAATTCCTAAACTCGTATATCAAAATGGCGCCGTTTTACACGCTAATCAAGATGCCGCAGATCAAAGGATGTGTCGGATTCCTTGCGCTTTCGGTGATCGTTTTAATATGAATATAATCTTTTGGTTTCTTTTAGTAGCCAGACGGTTTAAGTAGTAGATGTCCACTGTCATGTAAACATCAATATCCAAATTAGACAAACGATGCGGGTGTGTGGGGTCGGGCCGGGTCGGGTGGCTGGTGGCCCGTGCCCGCAATTGACGAGCCTACGTGTTTGCGACACCCGCGGGCGGTAATTAATCTAGCGCCTTTAATTGCGGCGTTTGATGCCGTCGTGTTAATCGGAAAGGTTTTATTTGCATTGCGTAGTAAATGAAATTTATTGCGCAACGGCTTACAAATTATCAACTTCTGAGGGTTGCTCTTATATTTGAGTGAAATGTCAGATGTAACTAACATACAGGTATTAGGATACTCTATCCTGTATGTGCACCACGGTTCTCGTGCCTATAATGCGAAACCTGTAATAACAAAAAACAATTTAGATTAATTACTACCTAAGTAACTCTTAAAAATTCCAGTTACTCAATTTGGCGATTCTTGTCTGTGTATTCTTGCCACGAATTCGGGCATTTAATACCATAACCAAAATAATTTTAATCCCGGTTAAATAAAACGGTTTAACGTATAATCCTTTCTATCAACAAGCTTTCGGTATATTCGATATCAAAGTTACAAATCGCCCCAATCTCTTAATCGACCGGAGCCCTGGTATCGGTAGATTTATTGGTGAACGAATCGCTGTCGCCGAGGCGTGCAGGCCGACAAATTGGCCGCGACAATCGAGTTAGTTGACCCGGCAATCTCGGACCGATTAACCCGCAACGATAATGGATTACAAGATAATGCACTATTTAGACACTTTACTACACGATCTTATTGGTAAGGATAGTTTTCATTTGAACAGGGACCGTTTATCGATAAACTCCAATCGAAAAGAACAAATGTATCAGGCCGCGTAGCCAAGACGTCAATCGCTTACGCTCCGTAGCGATCGAAACGCAACTGTCACTGTCGCACTAATATGGAGGAGTGATAGAGAGACATAAAGCTTTTCGTTGTCGAAGCGATAGCGATTGTAACCTTGGCTAGGCCGGCAGGAATATTGGGATGACAGCTGCGACGAAATGTCACGTGATTATTTCCATTCATTATTAAAGTTTCGTTTGGAGTTTTCTTTAAAGGATTGCCATTTGGCTAGCCCCCAATCCAGTCAAAGAGACAAAGACACTCTTAATGGAGATGTCTGTCATGAAAAATATTGTAATCTACTAAGCTACAGTAATAGGCTGACGAGTCTGCGCAGCAATCAAAATTTTCGTTACAATTATAAACCAAATATGGAAATGAGAAAAAAAGGATTATCAATTTGAAGTGCAAAAGTAAGTATGTAGGTACCTCAATAAACGGTAGCCAAACGCATAAATCATATTTGTCAATAATGCCAAGCCTTTCAAGCTGTGCTTTTCAATGTGAATGAAGAATAAATACAAAAATTATAATAAATATCGTCGAAGTACAATCATGGCAGAGTTTAGGGTCGCACGCGATTCCTTTTGATTGAATAAAAAACGAAATTACGAAGTAATAAGCTTAAGAAGGTCAGGATTTATTACGAATAGATAGCACAAAGAGCCGTGGTTAAACTCGTATGACCTTTAATAATACAAAATGCGCTTTACTCTGCATGACGAGTAGAGACGATGTATTCAACCATTGTCCTCCAATATTGGACTCGGTGGGACCTATTCAGCGTTACTTAGCTACTGTTGTCTGAACTACGTACCAAGTACCAACCTATGCAGCATGTGGCTATATGTTTGATAGTTTTAACATAATTTTATGAAAACTGTGAAAAGTAACGCAATGATTTCCTCAACCGACACAATTAATAAGTAACGTTTTGACACAAGTGATATTTATATTATATGTATTTGCCAAAGTTTTAGATATATCTTAGTATCAGCTTTCATTCGCCTGAATCTAGACACACGGTAGCGTGTCCAGGCAAGTTCAAAGAAAAAGGAACTGGCGGCGCAGCAACCGTGTGTAATATTACACGATATGTATACAACTATACATATCTCAGAAATCGTATGTTATCAAGCTACGTCTAGACACCTAATTTGATAGTGTGTGGGATTTAATCAACTAAATTTGTTACTTGATACAGTCAACATATTATACCTGCCAAATTCATCTTGCACTTTTTTGTTATTTGTAAAGTTAAGGACAATTTGATGCAAAAAATTATATATTAATTAAATACAAATACAGCTGTGAATGCAAAAAACGCATCACGATATTCACGATGGGAGAAAACAAGTGCAAATGGCTCAGTTTTCCTTTGATAATTCCGATTTCAATGGAACCTACCTTAATTGACGTTGTCATAAATATTAGTGGCAAATGCCAGCACTATTTGTCTGTCCGTCCATCATGTGAGTGATATGGCATCAGTTCCAAATGTGATTTTTATTGAGAGCAATTCGTCGCCCCCATCTCGCTAAGTAAGTTAGATTGGAGGCACATTGGGCAGTCGCCGACGACCGATATTGTATACTCACGAGATACAAGAGTATGATTAAGCTGACCAATCATAGACCGAATTTAAATTAACCTCCTGAGTCCCCCCTGGTTTTCATTATTGCAGTTTTGAAATTGGTACCTTCTTGTATTCCATTTTAATTCAAAATTCGATTTGGATTAAATCCTTTATTAAGGACTCAGGAGGTGGAGTAATCAATTTCAAAAGTACTGTAGGTTCCAGACTTATCGAATCTTAAATGGAACTTCTATAAATATGGGTAGATTTTTTTTTCGAAATATCTGGGTGCGTGAGAAAAAGTTTATTTAATGATCGTGCGAGAGTTAAAAATCTACAAAAAAATACATTTATTAAAAAGTACTCTACTAACTGATTAACAATACTTAAGCTCAATAGGTTACATCCACTATGACCCCTTCCCAAACAGTTAATAGAGTGTTTGGAGATGGCATGATGATATTTAACCCTTGAACTCTACAGCGCAGCAATTTTATCAATTTGTGATGCTATTTAACATGTTTTATGCATGTAATACGTTTGATTAAAATGTTTGTAGATCTATTATTATGTGGGCATTAATTTACTATCGATTACTGTACAATTATTGACTTATAGAATATTAAAATTTAATTGAATAAGTACATACTTATTTAAGATAGGAGGTATAGGTTTTGTATTTAACAAAGAAAAGTTCAAACTCCATTAAATTTTATAGTTTTTGCTTCACCGAAATTTGAACTTTCGCATAACCGCATCGTGCCTACATCAAACACTTAGGGTTGGTTATAAAACTAAAAGTGCCTGGACACTTATAGAAGTTAGCAAAATAGTCCGTCACGGCTCACAGTCGGTGTGGGAACATCCCCGAGCCCGCAGCGAGGGTGGGAACGTGGGGTAGGGGAGTCGGGGGTAGTGGGGGCCGGGGTAAGTGGGGTACCGGGCCGGAAGCGTGTGTCGGCACTCGGCTCACACCTGTGGGAATGTTTACCGCAATTTGAATATCGCTCTTTTGTGCACTACACTCGCTAATAGCTAGTGAAGAGCTTTACCATGTAGAGAATTAGTTAATAGTTACCTATCTGCGTAATTGTTAACTGTTCTTTTCGGAATATTTATGGCACGGCAGACAGTCGAGTACAAAATCCACTTAACCATTTTTTTCCAAACGCAGGTGTAGCAATTTGAACAACCATGAACTGTAATAAAACAATAACGAACTTTTCCACCGTGACGTGACACGAACATCGACAAAATGAAAAACAGTGAAGAGTGTTTAGACTGACCGGAGGATTATAAGAAAGAAACAGTTGTGATATTTAATGATCTTGTCTAAATTAAGTTATTTGTGAATAGAAAAGACGTTTGTATATATTAAATAAGTGATAAGGACTCAGTGAGGGTAGTAATCTGTTGGAGCAAGTTGAGTACGCTGCGGGTCAGGGCGGACTCGCGTGGAGGCGACCTGCGGCCATTGCAGGCATGGGAATCAAAGTCATGATGAAAGCTTTCAGTAAGCCAAAAGGTAAGTGTTTAGTGCAAAAACAAACTTTTTAAAATTTCACACCTAACTGAACTTCTTACGTACAGTCAGCAGCAGAAGTTACTAAGCGGGCGAGGTGTTCAAAATTACCTTGACACGCTCTTATTTTCTTAACAATAAAGTTGCGTCAAGATCATTTTGAACACCTGGCCCACTTAGCCGCTTAGACTTCTGCTGCTGACTGTACTTATACGAATGTATGTACTAAGTGTCACTGCGTATATGATAAGTCAAATTCTATTGGTCAATTCAATTAAGGGATACAAAGTTTGATGTTTAAATCGTTTGCAGGCTACTATTTTATACGCAAAATAACTGGCAGATCCAATGCTACTATTTACGTAGTAAAAATAATTAAATGTCAAAGTAAAAATTTGAATAATGCATACGCGGTACATATAAATTTAACGTTCATTATTCATTAAACTGTCAATCGGACATATTGTCCATCGGATTCGAAATTGGATGTCGGTTATTGTTGGTTGTGAAAATGGCGAGTATCATCCTCGACGCTGACGCAACGCTCTCGGTTTCACGTACTTGTCCCGAATGTGAACCACCCGTGACCGCAAGAAAAATATGAACACATGAATTAATATCGCGTATCGTATCGTTTGAACACGAATGGGTGCCTATTTGATGTTTTACACGCTTGAATTGCTTTTGGATGGTTGTTAGGGTTCTAGTAATACTTAATAAAGATATTGGGACGGTACCTACCTACCGATTAGCCATCGGTACCGCTTCGATCAACATATTTTTTTAAATGTTAGCGAAATGCTGTTACAAATTTTTAGCTTTCTAATTTTATACGAAGTAGTTACAATATCCAATCCAAATTTATAAATGTAACCTATATTTTTAACAAAACTTTTAAAAATATATTGTTGTGATTAGATCAAGTACCTTACACACCCAGTTAAGTATAGATATGTATGTACTTCCAAAGTATATCACAGCTCCTGTTTCTATAACTACATATACATTTTTAGATCTAAAAATAATTCAAATCGATTTTTCCCTGATCGCTTGCCAATTTGAAAATACTTAGAACATTTCATGCGAAATTTATTGTAATGACGTGAGGTGACATAAAAGGCTGCACCGTCCAAACAACTACTTCTCCGTCTAGTGCCTTCAAAGTGCCATTACCCACCCAAACATTAGTTTATGCCCTTGACGCATTTTGAAACAGGGCTGAACCGTTGAGCAACGATCATTACCGTAATTATGACTTACTCCGCATGCTCCGTTGATCTTGAAAGTGAGGACCTTGGCGTGCGTGTGCGCCTGAGAATGTTGGAAGACAATGTTTTTATTCTAGCTGGTTAGTAGCGAATTGTATGATGTAAACAATACCAACAAAGTATCGTCTAAACCATACCTATCGTAAAATATTGCCTTCATCTATAATTACTAGTTGGTAGTTAATGTTTTAGGAAATAAAATTACTATTTGAAATTAAGTATTAGAGCTTTTCTCTAGGTTATTTTTATTCTTCATTGAATCTTGAACCTTCGGCATGAATTTACACTTATGTTCGATTTGAGGTTCAGTTCAGAGTTAGCCAAGAATGCGCCCTGACGAATTAGTACACGATTCTGAAGTGACTTCGTACAAATTAGGTGCAAGCGAAAACGTATGTTCTTGGTTCTTGGCAACTGCATTTGACTTACAGTCCACCACATGTAATGCATAGTTACCTATAATTAGTTGTTTTAATTCCAGAATACCAACCATAAGACAAGTAACAGGCATAATATGTCCAAACTACAGTATTCACAAAAAGTCTATTATCGTTGAGTTATGTCGACGTTTTCATGGTTCTACTTCTACTGAGCACAATGCCGCCTTGATATGAGAATGCTCTACTATGATAGCTAGTCATTTCAACTAAGTTTATGACAGCCCTCCCAGTTTGCCTAGCCTTTCAATCCCGTATAGAGTTCCTCTAACAGCAAATATGCATTACAGTATTATGACAAACGCAGTTAACTAAACGAAATAGGTTTTACAATAGATCACATACCGGTCCCACCACACAGAGAGCCGTAAAAGCTGACGATTTGCAATGCGACAATCAAGAGTTCCTAGATCCTAGATAAATGACAGCGGGTTGCTTTGAATTTGCTATTTGGTGTTTTATCGTTTTATTACATTAAGAACCGACCACGTGCACTTAACGTAACGTTCATACATTTTTCGTATACACGACACGTCCAGCATAATATATTATACTCGTACTTAGACCAGTGTAGCCACTTCTAACTCCGATCGCCGCATTATTTGGGAGCATCAATTTAAAATAAGATTATTACCAGCTCACCAACATAATTGCTATAAGTGATGTTGTATCAATATCGTAGCTCATGTTTGATTTTACTTAAGTCAAGTGGACCTCGTCTTCAAAAACCTTTGCATTCTAACGTCTTTTACGACTCATCACATTCCTCACCAAGAGCCATAAACTGCCTCTAACAATTCACAGATATGACAAAGAGACTAGTAGTAGCTAATAACGCCACAGAGCATGCGCGGGGGCGTCCATTCACGACGCTGATTGGCCCATCCGGTGCGCGCTCAATGAGATGATGCGCCCGGGCCGCCTCTGTCATTGAGCAAAGGTCTCTCGCCTACATTCGTGAACATCAGATCGGTAGAAGATATGGCTAATAGATACCTAGTTGTTCAACGTGTTCGAGAAGCTTAAATCAGCCATGCGGGAATAGTTGAGTCGGTTATTGTTCTTGGTATGTAACAGCTACTCTAGTTTCTACCGTCGATATGTTATCGAAGCTTTATCGTTGTTATTATTTTGAAGCATCATAGCTTTTTTGTCTATAACTATTGAGCCACCCTGATTTAGCTTCTTGGACCCTACTCGTCAAAAAATCACTCGCACGCTAACATAGTTACTTCAGGATTACATGAAGGTTATTTTGAAGTCTTACCTATGACCAGAAATCGGTGTTCGGGTTACAGTTATCAAAGTCGATCAGCTGAATTCTCAGTTCAGGTAGAATGTAGTTTACATAATATATATTACCTACTCATACTAAAAAAAATAGGAAAACACCTCAAAATTAACAAAATTGAGTAAACATTAGCTGACGCATGGTTATGCAAAGCGTTCTGTGGACTCATTTTCCACACGAGTGCCGCAGCCGTTTGTAAAATAACATTTTACCGCGTTATGAACCCCTCATTCATGGTTGAGTGGCGGGAGAATAACAGCCAGCAAATGATCAGTTTTGGGAAAGCATTAAGTAATAGGTTTTCACACGGTTGTAACGGATTTTTTACTAAGCTAATGCTATCATAGTCCTATGGCATGGCATGGCGTCCTTTTTTAGAAACCGATCGAAGTAAGGCACAGAAGAAAAAGATGCCATGAGGACATATCTGAAATTAGGTGCAATCTCTTGACCTGAAAAATGTTAGTTAACCTTGAGTATGCTACTGTAAAATTTTTGCTATTCAAAACACGAGCTTAAGCTTTGCACTGATCAGTACAGAACATCGGGCTACATTCCACGTAATACATGGAATTAACATTATTTAAGAAAATAATATAAATTATCTTTTGTTGGTCGTAACATTGCAGAATAATACTTAGATCCGACAGTGTGCCTAGCTTGTAAATCATACCTCTTGTGTGCTATAACTGACTATGATTATAAACAATTAAAGAAAAATCATTCTAATGCAAAACGGCGCACGCGCACGACCACACCAAGTTCAAACGGAGAATAACAATGGCGGGCGACATGGCGCGAGCTTTGTTGTGTGACGCTATTGTGTGCGGTCAGAGGCTATGCGACCTATAATAATTCGGTAGCAGCGTTAGAGTAACTGCACAGGTATTTTTGCATGGACCTTTCCTTTATCCGCAGTCGTTGGAAAAAAATCACGCGTTTGCTTCGACGCAGTACCACTGGTATCACATCACTGGTACCACTGCGACAAAGTTATTAAAAGTTTTCTTTAAGCAGTTTTCTGTAGTTATAGATTAAAACTTCTCTTTTCCGCGGTGTATTTCTGTATACATTTATACATACATGTGGTTGTGGAGTATCGTGTTCACTCAAAGAGGTGGCACCAAATTTTTTTAGTACATACGTAATTCACCCTAAAGCCATTCGACCTTGTAGCCAATTCCTTTGTCTTCGTAGTCTAGCTAAAATAAAGCTATTACGTTTGTCGGATATAAATTACAACGCGCAACAAGTGCCTGTTCCCCTACGAACCCCGTTTGCCACCTGTTGTCCCACTATACGTTTACGCTGAGCATTTACACCGACGCCCTTCGAACCACCGTCCCATGCGACTTGGAACCTTTATACGTTTACGACGGTCTTCTTCTAAGGCAAAGTGCATTACGTTATGTAGAAATTCAATAGCGATTCGCGTGCATTGTCTGCGATAAGATGCGCCGATTGTAACGCAAACTTATTTTATGATAATTTAACTTTTTGCTTGTCTATAAGTAAGTATTAACCTTGTTCCGAAGGGACGATATTGCTTATTTATGCAGTTACCGCTGCCCAGACTATCATTCGCGATCTTGAGGGCTTCACATGGACGAACAGTCCCGACAGTCCGTTGTACTGTTACTGTTAGAGTCGGACCAAAAAAAAGGCTGCAGCGGATTTGATAGCCCACGCAGTGCAAGTGTCATTTGTACGTCATAATTTTATAGAAGTTTGACGTTTAAAATAACACTTTCACTGCGTGGGCTATCAAATCCGCTGCTATCATATTCTTGGTCTGACTCTAGTCTCTTACACAGTATAATGATAGTCAAAGCGCAAAGCAGCAATAAAGTGTAACAAAATTCTTATTACAAGATAAATATTTTTCAGTCCCACCAATTCTTAAGATTATATTGCGCTTGTTTCCTTCCCATTTTATGGTAATAGAAAGAAAATAAAGCTAATTATTATTTGTTAAGTCTTTCATCACTTTTAAATATGTACATACCTAGCTGTCGCCATGTTGCGCGTTTTGGATGATTTATTTATGATTTATCTTGACACCATAGCAAATATAATAAAGATCTGAGCTGATAAGAGATAAATAAATTAAAGCTAGGAAAACTAGTTTTTTTTTTACCATAGAATCTAATCCCCTAAATCTCAATTAGCCAAAACCGAAGGTCAGGCCGTCCTCGGCGCTGCCCAGGCGCATCTCCGGCCCATTGTGCCGTTATCTACGCTATTCACGATTGGGTCCAGCGTTGTTCGTTCTTGTGAGCAGACCCTCTTTCACATTCGACCTCGGGGCCTCAAGGTTGTGCTTAATTTGCCTGAAAGAATTGTTTTGATTTTGACAGGCTTTTGCCGTGTTTATCAAATGTCTGCTAGACGTGACACGTCTTTCAAATATCATATCAGATAATATTTCAGCATATCTTTTCACTAGTTACTTTCATGTTAAATGTTAACGATTCATGCTACAAATATACATTTAATGGATAAGGAAGAATTTAAGGGCAAAAATGAGTACTAATGTAATTAAAAGCTATTAAAAAAACATACTGGTATAATTCCACAGCAGCATAGCGAGATGTTTTTATACTTTGTAATCATTACCATCATCCCGCGGCAATTCAAAGGCATCCATGTACATATGAGCATAAAAACAGAACCCATATATCTGGCAGTAAGTAACTGAATCTTTATATTTTTTAATAGTGTACACATATCCGACAGGTGAAGTGATTATAACTAACTGTGCTTGATCCTCTCACAATAACCATCGGTCTCATCTGTGGTTTCATTCATATCTCTCGCCTCTTACCGCGAAACCTGTTTCAACACCAAACAATGTATTCCACCAAACAATTATTTCTCATAATCTGAATTGCCCATGATGAATGGAATACTCGTATGTATCATGGTACCGGCACCAAACGGATGGTCCTCATCGGAAACCATTCGCAACAATTAAAAAAGAGCCCGAAATCACTCGCTAATTACTTTAATTAAGGAAACAGAGGTCTTACCGCTGCCTAGTTTTTATGCTTAATCCTGAGAAGTGCCATTCCGAAACTTAAATGTTAAGCATTAAACATCCCGTTGGAGATAATTGTGATACGAGTACCTCCATGTTAATTCACAAACAAACTGATCCTACAAACAAATAAACACCGGCTATATACAATTCTTATTGGTACCTATTTCAGTTTTCTTGCTTTCACTTTTTAGAAGAATTCACACCAGTTAAAAGTACTATCCATAAATATCTAAGTTAATAAACTGTTACAGAAAGTCAGAAGCCCTTTTAAAATACCACAAATGGATACCTGGTACAGCTCACCGGATAATCTCTTTCGAATGCTCGCTTAAAGGCGGATCTAGATAACACATAAAGAAGAAAATCCATAACGATGGACATCATTACGGGCACATTAGCGCATTCATTGTGCTGCATGCATTAATGAGTCAAATGCAGGTGCGCGAGAAATATAGCGCGAGTAAATCACGCGCAGATCGATGCAATTAATTGTGCCTTCGTAATGAACTAGCCTTCGCCCGCGGCTTCTGCTTACGAAGCATTGTTGTTGGAAATTATTGGATCAATAACCTTTCCATTGTTATATGGGAGATGGTGATGGCCAGTTCTTTGTTTCTGATAATAACTTAATAAAAGTGATAAATAAATGTTGACGACCATGAAAGGACAATTGATAATAGGTACCTAAAATATGTAGCGGCTAACTAATTCAATAAAATTGTATAATAATCAGGTGAATTTTCAGTAGCCATCGTCGTCTAATACAAATACTCGTAAAAATCGAATAAAGAATCCAAAAACAACATCAGATAGGATCTAAACGATATGACTGTATGACATATTTGCTACCTCATAAAATATTTGGACAAATATGTTCCCACAAATACCGCGACAACATTTAAAATATAAACGACACTAATTTGAATCTCTAATTCTTGTAGAGCATGTTTTATTTATAAGATCAAATATAGAACTGTCTTAGAAAAGTTAAATGATATGAGAAGTAGCCGCCAGAGGATCAGAGTCCGGGCAGCGACCGTGGGAGAGGCGAACAAATCTCCGCATCTCAGAACTGGTCGGCAGGTGCGCAAGAGAGCCGCACACACACACACACACACATAGGTACTAGGTACCAACACGCGTACACACACCAACACAGCCATGAATGAAGCCTGCGCTGCAACACAACTACAAGATTTAATCTCACTTGTTTATCTCTGATTTATTTTATTCGAAGCCATCAGCTCAAAAAGAGTTACGCTATTTAATTCGTCGGGTACTTAATGCACGCCGAGGCATAATTCAGACGTTCGGATGTCGCTTTTAATTAATTCAAGTGGCAATGATCTTGTCAATGTGAGTTTCGTCCTAAACTAGATCCGTTTTAAATGTAGGAGGTGCCGTAATCACCGAAAATTCGAGCGTCATGTTTGAACATCGTGTATCTCATTATTTACCCGCTATATACTCGAACGGCTTGATTTTATCTCCATTAATAGAGATTCTTGAGTAGAAATAAAGTTGCCTCTTGAATATATTAACATAGTGAAGCGTGTTTTAGTACGACAATATAAACATACACAATGTCTCGCTCGCCCGATAAAAGAACTTAATAAACCACTTGCATGTTGAAGCCCCTATTTAATTCCTTACTTGTGGAATCTTGTGTTGCAGTCATTTTAAATCACTGAAATAACTTATTAAAAAATATTATTACAGCTAAGGATGCCAAAACGCTTATGCGGTAGAGATAATTGAGAATTAAACATAGTAACACAAAATACTAAAACATCAAAATAAAACAAAAACAATGAAATTAAGGTCAGGTCAAAACAACAAACAAAATTAGTTCCCTTTGAGTCACATCCATAGTTAACAATAATTATGTTAAAAACCGTCGTATATCGCATATCCGACGACTGCGACTCTATAATTCCTATGATGAACAAATAAGAATAAAACCTACATACTATCCAGATGCACTGTGGCAAGCTTAGGTTGCCCAAAACTGCTTTCTGTATCCAGTCCACCCCTCCTGTTCCTCTTTATTTTAGCAAGGGGTATTTACTTCCTCCGTGACCTGCCATATCGCACCCCCCTTGGGTGCTTTCGTACCTCCCTGTTTTGAAGTTTAGTACCTTTAAACGAGAAATTCTTGTTTATTTATATATACCTATATTTCGGGGATCTCAGAAACGGGTCTAACGATTTCGATGAAATTTGCTATATGGGGGTTTTCGGGGGCGATAAATCGATCTAGCTAGGTCTGCATCACGCGCATTTTTGAGTTTTTATATGTTTTCCGAGCAAATCCGGTCACCCAGACATTTAAATAAAGGGAAGTACCTATGTTAATATAGTTTTTGTTTGTTGCAGACATCCCATCGCAGGTGCCCCCGCTGACGCCCGGCACCAACAAGAAGATGGCCGAGGCGCTGAAGGCTACCTTCGCCTCCTGGGAGAAGGAGCAACTGCGCCTCGGCGTGCCCAAAGGTGAGTTAAGCCCCCCCCCCCCCCCTCCATTACCAGTTCGCCAGAAGATATGGGCCTGTCAGTTAAGCGCAAAATTTGACAGCTCCGAACAACTGACTGGCTGATTTCGTCCGGCGAACTGGTAATCTGTGGGCCCCTTTAGACCTCGTTATAATAGCAAGGCTCTTAAGAGTCACATGAACCCTCCACCAAAAACCTCATATTTCACAAACAAGAAACGAATACATAAGTACCTACGTATTAACCAATTTTTTATGTTAGTCGAGGTGTTTGAATGCTTTCCATAAAATTGTTTTAAAGACCGTATAAAGCCTCAAGAATTGCCGGGAGCTGCTGTCAATTATTAGTGTAAAATAGCGCATATAGCCGATAATAAGAGAAAGCCATAAAACCTGCACCTTAAGTTATGGACTATATTTATCGTATATAGGCACTACCATTACAGTACGTTTGTGCTAGGTGCTAGCGTATAATGCTAGTCACACAATGATGTTTCTTGGTAAATGTTTCGCGACGCGAATCGATGAAAGAATCTCTGTAAAAGGTGATAATGATAATAGTTACACTTGATATAGAAACTACCAAGACTTATTACTGCGGTATTTTTATTCGGTTTCGAACGTACCCTGTTCTTTTGGCATAAAACGTCGAAAACAAAAGAAAGACGAACAAACATTATCTGGTCTGTTCGTCGGTGTAGGTACACGCAAAAACTGTTAGCATACAGTGCGCCATGACGCGGATTTACATATGGTAATGTGGTGTGATGGACGCGGCCCGTCCGCCACACACCTCTGCCTTTGTTGGCGGTCGATGTTTTAAAACGGATTCTTTATATTGCATTATTGTGTTTAATAATACTGTAATGTAACAGCACAAAAGTCCCTATATATGTATATTGATACGAGTATTATTGACCAAGACCGTAATAAATAATGGCAATAATGTGCTCTATGTAAACGCAAAATTGAGGTAACTTGAAGCGCATTATTCAATTCGATATTAGATTTTTTTGCTATTTTTGTGACTGGTATTGATATCCCTTCTATTATAAATGCAAAAGTAACTGTACCTATGTATTACTTCTTCACGTTATACCTTTGACTCGAGATGAAATTTGATATGAAGATAGTTTGAGTTAGAAGATAGAGCTCGGGAGGGAGTTTTTATCAATTATCATCATTCCACCCTGGCGAAGTCATAGGCAGAAGCTACTGTTAAATAATTAAATAAAATTATTTCGGACGTTGACATGGTTCTCAATGCCGTGAACTGTTTCCGCGTAACTAACTAAACGGCTAACAGTAACGCATAGGATGAAACAAGCATCATTGTGAAGTCGCAGATTGTCCGGTGCATCGCATGTTCGAACGTTTGGCGCGAACAGAGATTTAGTCGTCACATCCGGGATGCGCGCCGGAAGCGCGAATAGACGGCGCACAGACGCACGCGCATCCGCACAGGCCACCGACCCCTACCTGCTTCTGGCCTAGCCTAGGTGACGCCTAGGAAATCTACCAAATAGGAATGAGTTAAGAGAAAATAGGAAAATTGTTTTAGTCTTCTTATTTCTTCATTTATCTTCTATCTAGTGTTGGTAATTCAATGTATAAATAATATTTATTTTCCTACCAAGCATATAGCATAGAAACACACACCAGTGGCGGCGCGTCAAACATATCCATAGGCAAGCCGGGGCTAATTTGGCTTACATATTTCCTTTACAACTCTGCTCAAACGTTCAAAAACAGGCAAGCCGGTGGGAATCGGCTTTTATGGACGCGCCGCCACTGGTAGGTACCTAAGCAACTAAACTGTATTTGACTTTATCTATTCTAAGTACTGGTGTACTTGGTGGCCGCTTTCGGATGAAAGAATTAAGCGCCTGGCGACCGTTGGCTCGTTGGGTGGATGACATTCGAAAAATGGCGAGGCATTTTTGGATGAGACTAGCCCAGGACCGGGATAAGTGGCGTACACGAAGAGAAGGCCTATGCTCAACAGTGGGCGACTGAAGGCTAAAATTAAATGATGATGATGTTGAAGTACTCTCCTATATACCTATATAGATTATCAACGAAGCCACAGAGTCAAACACTTTAAGTCAAATTTGTTTCACAAACAAAAAACGAATACTTAATTAATAATAACCAATTTTTTTAAGTTAGTCGAGTGTTTGACTGCTATTCATAAAATTGTTTTTTAATGTCCTACTAAGGTCCTTAGTGTGGTTTCGATATCGCCTGTTATCACTAACCCAATTGGGCGCGTTAGCCAACTGGTTTTCGTTGCGTTCGTATCATGATTATTTATGTTCCAAGTAATAAAACTGAAACACACTAACAACTTTAATATTGTGATAACGCTGTGTTTAATTGTCATTGTTCCATAAAAACAAATGAGACAAAGTGACGTCGAACAATAGTTCAGAAAACTTAGTGGTGTGTAGTTTCAGAGATTTGGCGTGACTGAAAGAATGTCCTTCTCATCTGTTTATAGACATCTTCCACTAATATTTGTATCTATCTACTAAAACACAATTTATTTCTTGATTGAACCTATAACTGTAAATGATTATAAATGTTTTCCGAAACGCCGATAAATAGTTATAGCTTTTTATTACGGTGCTGGTACTTTAAAATAGTATCTATAAGTTTACAGACATCGCTGACAGTTCCATTATTACACAATACCTGCCAATGATAAGCAAAGCGCTGGTGGCCTAGCGGTGAGAGCGTGCGACTTGCAATCTGGAGGTCGCGGGTTCAAACCCCGGCTCGTATACCAATGAGTTTTTCGGAACTTATGTACGAAATATCATTTGATATTTACCAGTCGCTTTTCGGTGAAGGAAAACATCGTGAGGAAACCGGACTAATCCCAATAAGGCCTAGTTTATACCCTCTGGGTTGGAAGGTCAGATGGCAGTCGCTTTCGTAAAACCTAGTGCCTACGTCAAATCATGGGGTTAGTTGTCAACCGGACCCCAGGGTCTCATGAGCCATGGCGAAATGCCGGGATAACGCGAGGAAGAAGAAGAAGAAGATAAGCCAATACCTACCACGGACATAAACACAAGATGGAATGTAAACAGTTGTCGCGCCGTATCTGCGTGATCTCGAAGATGAACGTAGCAGCATCCGCAATGGCGATGGGACCTTATCTCCACATCGGTAGTTAATGAAATTGGTTCATTACCATACCGAGCCTTTGTTACGGCTAGCTACGGTTATTACTGACTCTATAAACGTTCCATTTGAAAACCCTGTAAATTATAAAGTTACTAACTATAATCAGAAGCAAATATATAATTAAAACAATTGGCTTTGGCAAAACATTAAAACTAAAGGATAGGATGTCCGACTCTGCTTGATATAAACTTTATTACAAAATAAATACTAAATCTGGCATTGGAAAGGTGCATTGGGGTGAATTCGAAAACAGATTAATTTTAAAAATCACTAATATTTAGGTACTAATCAGAAGCACTTTATGGTTTGGTAATATTTACCGTTGCTTTGCTATAACAAAAAATGCTTTATATGCTTCTAATTTGGGAGATTTGTAATTTTCAAAATTGTCCCGTTTTCGAAGTTAGCTCGATATACCTTAAAAATAAAACTACGCATCCTATTGCACTATTTTATGTTTGTATCTGTAGGTATATGTACATAAGGTACACATTGCTAGATGTATGCAGCCTACATGTATGTACAGTCACCTGCAATAATATATTACACAACGAAGGCCGCAAAAATATCTGACACGATCTTAATATTGTAGAGCCATAAGAGCGGTCACATATTTTTGCGGCCTTTGGAGAGTAACATATTTTATTATTGCAGGTGACTGTACATTGTTAATCAATTTAATAATGGCTCACGGAGACTGCAGGAGGCTCGACTCGACTGCTAGCTATATTCAACTTACTCGTTACTCGGCTACGTTTCCATGTCACCACGTCACACGACTTATCACGACTAAAATACTTAGGTGAAGGATATTGCCGATATTGAAATATGGCTTTATCACTACTTCTTTGCAACAGTTTTCTTCGCATTAAATTATAGATACCTAACTTCTTAAAGTACATCTTTATGAAGTAAAGAGGTCTATCTTTAATTTCATTAACCGCTATCCATTTCTTTATATGTACGTGATGTTTTTGAGTTTAAGACGGAAGCAATCATAGAAACTCATCACAGTAAAGTCTGAAAATTACTAGCATGTTATAAAAGGTGTAATATTATTTGCTTTATGGCAAATTTACAGCCTATACAAATTAGGATAGATTACTGTCCTTCAGAATAGCTTTTGTATAGCGAGCAATCTGGCCATTTAGTACCTACCTAATTTGTGGTATTAAATGTTTATACCTATTATTAGATTTACGCTTTCACCGTATACCAGATGAAATGGATACCGACTAGGCATCTCTGCCTATATTGCAGCATAAACATTAAGTGTCCCGAAGGCAGCCAGACTGAAAGCGGTAATTAAACTAATTATTGAATATTAGCTAGCTCTCCGCGCGCCCGGGAAAAACTCAGGCCCCGAGTAGAGTGCAATTTGTAACACATAACTCCATTTCGTACTCATTAAACTAAAACGTACTAAGCCTATAACCAATTCCATGCCAATAGCAACCTTAATAACAACTGCTGAAAGTCTACAATTGAGGCTTTAATCTGTTCAGCTTGTCTTTCTTTATTTGTGGGCGGCCGATTTGTATTGATTGACTTTTTATTAGCCGCTACTGTTTGAGGAATCTCGGCTATGTGCGTTTAAATTGATTGCCCTGGAATACTTTGTAAACATGAAGGAGCTTTTGTTTGGATGTCTTCACCCAATTTAAAAGGCTGATTGTCCCCAATCAGACACCTGCTGGGAAGAAAAAGACAATTCGAAAAAATATGGGACGATTTGCACTCAATAAAGGGTGAATTTCGATAAACCTAGTTATACAAAGCCCACTTTTCTTCTAGAACTCTTACAATTCACGACAGGTGTTAATAAAAACATGCTCTGGAAAACTAAAAGTGAATTTGACTCTGGGTATATTTCAATTACTTACAAAAAAATTAAATCAGTTTGGGCCTATGCTGTCTAAATTTGTAATTGTATGTTATATTTAAATATGCACCCATAGGTAATACATATACGTATATGTACTACGTAATGCCATATGTCCACCTCATGATTAGCTCAGCATACCTCATCTCAGCGGTGGTGACCGATTTGATCTGATGTCCGACTTTCAATCCGGAGATCACGGTTTCAAATCCGGGCTCGTGCCAATTAGGTTTTCGGGACTTATGTACGGAATATAGTTTGATATTTACCACTAGCTTTCCGGTGAAGGAAAAAATCGTAAGGAAATGTGCATACACCCGCAAATAAATTCAAAGGTGTATGTGAAATCTCAAACTCGCATTGGTCCAAGGTGGGGACTATAGCCCAAGCCCTCTCGCTCGTGAGAGGAGGAAGTCCCCAGCAGTGGGGTAGGTATATTATTATTTACCTGATCTCAATGCCAGAAGGTTTACAAATAGCCAATAGTACGTTTTCGATGGTACATCCTTTTGCATTAGAAATCCTTCGTGGTACCTGGTGTGAAGGTCGGATGCATGCAAGTTCCGCCGTTGGGCAACGCGCGGCGCTGCGGCTAATTACTGTTGCATCCATGCGAGGATGTATGCGTTTGTCGCTGTTATGATTGTAATGTTTTTCATGTCGAAGTTTGATAAATGGAGGTTTGGAAAGGACTGTTCTTTGGCAATCGTCGCTTAACTATATACGCACTAACGGTTTACGCATCGTCTTGTAGATTTTTAAACCATTTAGGTTCGAGTAGTTAGTTATGGCCCAACTATTAGTAAGTAAATAAGCAACTCATATTTAATTGGACAGCTAATCACCATTTACGTTGTGTCGTTGATGTTATAGAATTATAGACGCACCTATAAATTCCTACAAAAACCAAAAATTTTAATATGGAAAATTTCATGATACCTACATTAAAGGCACAAAAACGGCGATGCCATAAATTGAATTTTAATGACACGTTATGTGGAAGCGGCATAAGTTAGAAACGTAGTTATTGTGCGATTTTCATGCATCGAACAGAGGAAAAGCATAAATTTGTGATTACGATTTAGAATATCTTCATCTTATGCAATTCAGCGTATGAGCGCGAAATATACCTGTTCGTGATTTTATTTTAAAACTGAATGAATCTGATTTTTTTTTCGACAGCATAGCGATTTGGGACTTGTGATGTCTACATCTCATAGAGCCGATGGTACTTAATGTTACCTTTACCCCCAGATCCGAGACAATGGAGCGAAGCAGCGGTAGCAGCGTGGCTGCGCTGGGCGGCGCGCGAGTTCTCGCTGGAAGGCGTGGCGCTGCAGCAGTTTGCGCGCGCGCAGGGCAAGGACATCTGCGCCATGGGCCGCGAGGAGTTCGTGGCACGCGCGCCCGCCTTCATGGGCGACATACTGTGGGAGCACCTGGAGATCCTGCAGAAAGGTATCTAAACACTGACTATTGAAGGTGATTCGTAAGAGCACTGCTACACAGTCCAGAGAATTTACTTAAAAATTGTCAATCTAATGGAATGCTTTGCGGAAGCGATTGGTATTTCAGCAGTTCTCACTCGCGCACGCCTTCAACTTCATGGTTGGGTGTAGGTATTGTCTTTAGAAGGTATGCTAAATCTGTCATGAACGGCAATTCAAAGCAACTCGAAAGAGATACTTTAGAAAAAAATTGTAAATGAACCAGCTCTGCTGAATGCTCTTGGGAGAGCCACCCAAATGTCATTGTCAATCCTGAATTAGACTGACTGCCGGATTCGAACTTTAAGATACGTCAATTAATAGATCTAGAAACGATATGGATTAGATGTGTTAGTGTCCAAGGTGACGTATTTGTTTGAAGAAACGTCACATTTGACACTGACATATCTAATCCATATGTTTTCTAGATCTATTAATTGACGTATCTTAAAGTTAGAATCGGGCCGATAAGTAATTCGTTATTTGTTTGTGGTACCTCGAGGTACATACTTACACTCAGGGCTGTTAAAAAGTTATAATGTTTGCATTGTTTTCGGTCCAGATGTGGAGAAGGAGCGCTCCCTGCTGGCGAACGTGCCTCCTAACATGTACGAGAGCAACGTCTGCCTGCCCGAGCTGCCGGACTACATCCCGCCGCCGGCGCACCACTACAACAACAACAACAACAATACCGGTCAGTTATTACATCTATTTTCAGTAGGATTCGGACGAGGAGAAGCGGTGTACATTGCAGGACAACACTAGATGTAAAGTATCAGTCTATGGAACTTACCCGCGCCGGCCTCACGCTCTCAACACGCCCTCAAGGCGCGCGTGAACGCGGCGCGGCCGCGCGGGAACGCGGCGCACCGCTCGCTGCCTAACGTCCGATCCTACTGATGTGACCTTGCGCGACGCGGCGGGCCGCCGCGTTCGCTCGGCGCAGCGCTGCGCACGCGCCGCGCGGACGTAAGGGGCCGCGCGGCGCGGGACGCGACAGAAGCGGGGCGTGATACCGGCGGGACGCAGTCTGTTTGACGTCGGTAACCTGTTAGCATGTGCCGCGGTCGCGCGGCGTGGACGCGGCGCGGACGCGGCGCTGCGTCGCGCTCTGTATGTGGCCAAGCCTTTATTGTGTCAAGCTATTTCAGTTCCTCGGCTCGCCCTGGCAAGTGGCATGATATGTTAAAGTTACAACTCGCAACAGTCCCAGCTAGACGCAAAACAGTCGCTTTCAGACATATCGGAGCTGTCAAGGTGCTCAAAAATATCTGAACCCGCACTCTAGCGCCTTGACAATAGAGGCGTGTTCAGATATTTGTGAGCACCTTGGCCACTCCGATGTTGGCGAATGTACCATCAAAAAAGGAGAGATTGATTTTTCTTTCCATATATGTAAATTTCCGTAAGAGGCTAAATAGGCACTAGACTTAAATTTATGTTTAAAACATTTAAAAAAGCAAAAACAAAACATTTTATATCAATGGATGTAAAAAAACAACGAAGAGAATGTCTTGTGTTAAGATTACATATAACGTTAATAAAGACTAGAGTTCGTTAATAAAGGAAATTAAATCAAATGACCGCCCGCAAGTTTCAAAATGAACTTATCATATTATCCACCATCAAACGGGAATAGGGTTGTCGTTATCATTTCATAAAGATAAGCGAATGAGCCACTTATCCGCGGAGCGGTAAAGTCAACCTCATTAAACTACCATTCGCGATAACTCTGCAATTACTGGGAGTTACGAGCCCTACTGTGTATGCACATAATTTCAGCTTTTACTGTATTTAGTAACCAACTAGCAGTACTTGTTGTTACATTGTCAGGTGAAGGCAATGCTCGTCTCCCATCTGTTCGAGTTAACAGCGAATTAAGGGTTCGAACAAGTGGTTACCTTATGTTACCCTGTATTCGTAGCTACAGCACAAAATAAATAATAATACTAGGTACAGAAGGTTCACTCTCTAACAAAACGCGTCTGTCACGATCAGCACAGATATGGCCGCTAGGTGGCGACAGCGCCAAGCGCGGCTTATGGCAAAGCCCAAAATTGGGGTCGAACGGATGTACTTTTAGCTACCTGTAGCAAAGCGACGAAATCGCGGAGTGAGCCACTCCTGGCTACAGGCAGAGTCACTCACAAATTTAAATAAACGTTGATGCGCTTTAGGAACGTTCGCTCTTCATCTTTGTTTTTTCACAATATAATTCACAATATAACTCGCATCTTTACAGACGTATAAATTTAACAGCCGAACGGCGTGTCATCTTTTGCGTTGCACTGTTATAAAAATAATAAACTTTACAATCGGGGGTTGTGCGCAGTCTCATGGATAAAAGCTCATTTCCATTCGATATAAAACTGTGTTTATTGCGTTATAAATCATAGTACCGGGATGTTTTGACTAGAAGCGCGGCTCAGCTACTGAAATAATAAATTAACCAAGTAGACAAGGGCTGTTCATATCGCGTTCACACTGTAAAGTGTCCGTCTCGTGTGGTCCAGTTCAAATTTTGATCTCCGATTGAGCACAGTTCACACGGATCTCTAGATCGCATTTTATTGGTTCTATACAACAGTTTATCTTGTTAGCAATGAGAAAAATAGTAAAGAAGTTGAAAGTCGTTAGCGCGGGTGGTCTCGTCCTGACATCGACACTTGTATACCCAATTTACACGTCCACTTGGTGTCGGGCGTATATCTCGCGGACTGTCTGACTTGTCACCCTTTAACCCTATTACGGCTTCGTGTGATCGTAAATTTTGTAATTATAATATAATTTATGGAATACGAGACTGCTTAGGCTGTTTTGGTTTATAAGCTTATATATATACTTATAGATAATTTTAGACAAGACTAGGCCACGTTTAGCTTTTCAGGAAGTTTAGAATATCTTCGTATATTTTAGAGCCATTCTGAAGATTAAGCGGGAGTAGCTACGATGGGGCAAGTAAATCTCTACTAAAAACTCAATTAAGGTAGATGAACTTGCATACTTGCATAATATCACTTTGGCCAGTAAGAAAGTGCACCTACTCAGCTACCGTAGAAATGAAACCTTTTTTACGTGCTACATTTCTAGAGGATTAATTAATTGAATTCGCCTTATCTGGTGCTCTAAAATGACAATCCTTGATAGACCTTATGATTCGTTCAATAGTGTTCTTAGTTATTCCATACAGAGAACAAGTAAACGTTAACATATGTGTGTAGAGTTCGTACAACACATGCGATGCGCCGCGGTTCCGCGCGGGCGCGCGTGGCGCAACACGACCTTGGCGCACTTTTTCCGCTCTCTTTCAGCCCGAGGTCTTCGCGAAAATTGTCTTCTTCGGCCGTCGCTTCAGCCGACCTGATCTGGAAATACGTTACGGTCGTGGTTGTTGAACTACTAAATAATGAGATAAGGGAATTCTGTTGGTAGTTTTACAAGTTAATGCCAGTTGTTGTATCTATTATGAACGTCTATCCGCTAAATTGTGAACTACCTAAATCATTTGATGAAATATTCAATTGAACCATCGTCAGCTGAATATAGGTAAAATTTATTATATTCGTAATTAATGGTAAGGGGTCATCCATTAATTACGTCACACGAATTTCTAGGTTTTTTGACCCCTCCCCCCTCCTTGTCACACTTGGTCACATTTGGCAAACCCCTCCCCCCTAGTGTGACGTCACATTTTTTTCTACGAAATCGCCAAATCGAATTTAGTAAGTACCTAAGTATTATTAATATTTTATCAAAATATTTTTGACGATATAAATATTAGTAATTTTATAACCCAAAATTGCTTAGGAAAGAAAATTAAACGAATAAAAACGATTATCGTTTTAAAAACTTGTTATTTAAATGTACAGCGAATAAAATACTTTAAATAAATTTTCGGTTACTGATGAAGTTAAAGTGACGTCACAAAGTTTGTTTATCCCCCTCCCCCATGTCACAATATGTCACATTTTCTTGAACCCCTCCCTCCCCCTAAACGTGTGATGTAATTAATGGATGACCCCTAATAACAGAGTTGTATGTTTGTCATATGACATTGTACATATTGGATTATGTAGGTGCCTACCTCCAAAAACTGAAATAATTAATTTGCTTATTTAATTACAACGTAAGCCTTCTTGAGCTTACGGTGGGGCTTAGTCAATTTGTGTAAAAATGTCATCATCGTCCTCCTAGCGTTAGTCCCGTACAGTGCCGGGGTCCGCTATCCTACTTTTCTCCTTCCACTTCGCTCTATCCTGGACATTGGTTTCCCATGTAACATAAATGTTCCATTCTATTTATTTATTTATTTACTCATAAAATTATTTAGCTATTCATTCCAATCCCTATGTAACATTAAACATTTAGCAAATTGAAAAAGTACAAAACAGAACCATACCTAACCCCGCTCTGATTACTAAATAAATTCAAATTTGCCGCAATAAGGCTAGGTTCACACTTTGAAGCTCCCAACCTCGCAGACCAGATTGATCAACGCGCCCCTTCCACCAGCGCTCGCGCCGCGCCGCGCTGCGCCAGTCTTCCACCACAAACCTTTTGTGCTCATCACACCTATTGTTTTATTACCTGCCAGTGTTTCTTTATTTGAAAGTTCAGTGTCTATCGTTCATTTATTTTTTATTCAGCTCTTATTACTATCTATTGTGTTTCCCTTTTTATAGTTTCATTGTTTTATCTGTATATATTATTTATAAGTAAGTTTATGATATATTAGGTATTTGAATATATTCATTTTATTAAATTTATTCCTTTTTCAATAGGGAAATTTATCGCGGCTGTCTCCTTTTGGAAGTTTTCTGTCGTTAAATGAAATGAGTGCGAAGTGACCGTCAGTGCGTGAGACAACATGTCTGCCTGGGATTCTGGTTAAACTATGTTTTTGCACCCGAGCTCTCGCGCCAGGGAATCCACGGAGCTGGACCCTGTTATTGTATGGCGTGGTGAGTTTTCTTATTTATATTACTAAAAAAAATTTAAAAAAGACTAGTTGCTATCTGAAGTCTGAAGTATAAATAATTATTAGAAAATCTTCGTTTAATTCGTTCCTGAGTTTTAACTGATAGTCAGTGCCTACACCGTTCAAAAACATTCAAATAATTCCTTGATTGGAAAGTCTTTGATACTTTACCACCAATAGCTAATTTATTCCCCATATTAACTCGCGGCATACTATTACTTAGCTAGAATTACAGTGCGAGTAACCACTGAAAGACATCACAAAGACACAACAAATTCGTTTACGGGTAAATTTCCCGACCTCGCGATAACCCGAGCGTGGCAAAATAATGCAACCGGACACCGACAACCTGAAGGTTAACGCACAAAATCGTATATTCAATATTTTGCAACTGCACTCGTATTAATAAGGTGAGGTATATGGTTAATGTGTGCAATTTCGAAGCATCCGCGCTGTCGCAAGTCGATCGCGGGCGCATCCTTGCGTTGCGCAGCAAATCACCGGACGTTCGCTCGGAACTATTGCGCAATGCGCGGTCTGCGCACCGCCTTACGCTTGCTACGCCGTAGAACGCTACGCTCGTAGGCAATGCTTATCGATGTCGATAAATAATTATCGTCAAATAAAGCGGATACTAATAAAGAGTATTGGTAAAGCGCTTTAATTGTGTATTTTTGAATTTTTACGTTTTTAATGATATTATTGAATGCTGCAGTTGACTATTAACTCGTACCTATACTTGGTCAAGCAGATCTTGTCAGTAGAAAAAGGCGGCAAACTTGAAAAATGTAGGCGCGAAGGGATACTGTCTCAAAGAAAATTTGAATTTCGCGCCTTTTTCTTTTTCAAGATTTGCTTGACCATCTATATTTTGAAAGTCATTAGACTTTAATATTTTTTAAAGTTTAGTTAAAGAAAGTTCCTACTCGTATCTTACACTATAAATAACCTTGTTATTGCGTTTTCTATAAAGATCTCTAAATGAACTGATGAAAGATTTCTTACTTAAATAATAAATAACATAGTCGGTATATCTAATGATTCGACGTAACGAATTAGAGTCGAATGCGAGGGCAATAACGTACGGTAATTGAAGTGGCGACCGGCCAAGGATCGTTATCATTTATATCCATGAAGTGATTTGGACAGGTAATGGCTACTGGTTCTTCTGTGTCTACGTATAGCGGGCCGCGTTAAGACGATAGTGGATGACCGCTTCCCCATACAAATGTTATAGTCCCGATTTCCCTGTCTGGTCAGGAAATTTCATACTGTTAATAACAATGTGAAAAATATTTTTACACAATTTATTGGGTTTTAATCATAGCTATGGCCCTAGGCCGGGAAAAAGCTAGGTTGAAGAAATAAATCATAGCTATGGCACTTTGTTAGACTTTTCTCGTTACTACTTTTGTATAGAGAAATGATCATGTAACGTTTACCATTTTCTTTTAAGATTGATTTGTACACGGACGAGAGGTTAAAACGGATAATTTTATAATAAGAGATAAAAAGTAACCCGTTTTCATCGCTATAATTGATGCTTGATATTGAATCGTTGTTGAATTAATGCGCAACAAATACGCGACGCGTAGAACAAAGTTACTGCGTACTTTAACTCAAATTAACGTTATCGCTATAACATGTAGGTATGTTAGCTGATATACATATTTTTGCTTAAGCCATTAAATGGTTGAAACTTCGGGTCACGGACTCACGGACTCGTGTAATACTAATAATATGGAGATTATTGATGCAGTGGCGGTACTTCCATACAAGCCCAAAAGCCGGGCTTGCCTTAGTTGCCTTACCGAAATTACGTAGTGATAAGATCAATAATCAATATAGATTATTTTTAAACCGCGCGCCAAATGAACCCGTATTATTAAATTCAAGCCACAGCGCGCGGACCGCGGCGCCAGCGTGTTGCAAAATTTTGCCGTGGCGCCTCCTCCGCGCGAAAGAAATCAGGCGTAGGATGAATATCTGCTGAGAATTTAGCTATCCTGCTCGCACTCGTCGGATTGCGGTTGCAAGCCGACGAGTGCGAGCTTGCTTTTTCGTCCCGCTCTAGGCGGTCTAAGCCTACAAACGCCATAGAACGATGTAATTATTTGTTGGTATGTATAGCAATTTTATAAGGCGATTTAAGCCGAGCTTTTGGTGCGAAGTTAGCTGCATAAGTTCACACGGGCACGCGTTTACTTCAAGTGTATTATTATTTAGTCGAGTCGAAAGTAACGAAAGGTCAATTTATTTAAGTGAATTTGAATTAAGTAGTGAATGTGGATTTGTTCGTTTGTTGTGACGTTTATAAGTGTTAACAATGGATGAAGTTGTTCCTTGTGACGGTATGAGATGCGTCCACGTATTACTCAACGAAAGCAAGGTAAAAATCAAAACCAACACCCGACTTGTCTATTCTCAGATAAGTCAGTCGCATTATAAGAGAAAATTTTGTACGGCCGTTTACAAAACACAAGGATTGTTGGTTTACTCCAATTAAGGCGTAATTAGAGTGACAGAGAAAGAAGCATGCAATTTGCAAATTTCAGTGTAAGCGGTAGGCCCTCTGATCATCATCATCATCATCATCATCATCATATCAGCCAGAGGACGTCCACTGCTGGACATAGGCCTCCCCCAATGAGTGCCACAATGACCGGTCTTGCGCCACCCGTATCCAGCGGACTCCCGCGACCTTCACCAGGTCATCAGTCCACCTTGTGGGCCCTCTGATATGTTTGTAAAATTCTATCTAGTAGTTACGGTAGTACCTAGTATGCCCTGTGCTGTGCGCTATGATAGCTCGCCGCGATACGCTAACAAATTCATTTGAGTCCAAAGAGTGAGATTGGACATTTATTACGAAAACATATCTTTCGGCTTGCCTTACTCCGAAACCCTAGGCACGCCACTGTATTGATGCTTAATGAAACATACATTTTTACAGTTTCAAACATATTTTATTGTTATAGGAGCATTCCACGGGCTGTCCCGTACAAACGCATTTTATTTCCTGTGTTGCGACTTTTTTTGGGTATTTAAAGCAGGCGATTATTTTACTGTGCATATTTTTGCACATTTGTCATAGAAAAGGAAACTCTTATACCTGCAAATCTTCGAAAAATTCGCGTTTGTACGGGACAAACGGTAGACAATTTCATGGAATGCTCCTATATGTCATATAGTTTAAACTAGCAATATTGTTATTAAATTATTCTGAAAAAAAAGAATGAGCCTTGATTAAGTTGTTGGGTTTAACTATTTCTTATGAAAATTCTTCCTTAATCACACAGATATTTATCATTTATTTCGCATCTTGTAGGTACACTAGATTGAACTAATAAAACTTTTTTTTGTTGTAAGCTGTTGTAAAAAGCGCTGTATATAAACGCACCTGCCTTCAGCTTGTCTGCTATAATTTTAGGATCACCCTGTATAATTAATCTAGATAGGGCAACTTATACCATTAACTCACTTCATAACTGTCAGATTTGATGTGTTGACAAGAAAAGTATTGAGCTTTCTAAGATATCAATAAAAAGATACGTGTCGTTTCGAGCAGCCACATCCGGTGGCCATTGTGCTTCAACTGGCGAGCTTCCGGCGAAACACGATACTAGCTCCTGCGCACGTGCGCGACCTTTTCAAATTTCGAACTAGGAATTTTGGAACAAAGGTCTGAGAGGGATGGATAACGTTATCAAGTTGTGGATTTTAATATCTAGAGCTGAGATTGCCTGGAAGTTGGTATTAGTCAGCACCGATTATAAATTCCGAAATTAAGCACAGCAATCACATTGATACGTTTTATTTTAACTAAAAATGCGACTTGTTTTTAATATTTAACGTACCTCTACCTATATAGAAACTGTACAAGTAAAATTGTGATTAAAATAGTCCGTAAAATATTACAGTTTACTTTCGGGTAAAAACGTACTGATAATTTTAACTCCTTACAACATTCGAATGTATCACTTTGCGCGTCGCGGCGTAGAAAACCTAGAATACCTGAGAAGGACTTACATGTGGGTATCTAAGAAGATTAAAAGACAGTTTTGAGTTTAAAGAACTAAGGTTTATTTTTGTACTCACTTCGTAAGAAGCACTTTACAAAAGTCACTCCTTAAACGCTGGCTGAGCAAAGACAATGAGAAATAAAAAACACGCTAGCAGCACGTGCTGGATAAAAACACGATTAAACCCGTCTACAGAATGTTCCTTCAAACCAAAATACAGTAAAAATATATGAGCTTATACAAACATAAGACTTTTATCTTTCATAGGTACAAACTATTGTGTTACCTCGTGTGTCTATTCTACGTTCTAACATATGATCGTTTATTGCCATGGCATAAAGTTGTGTTTCTATCTTTACAATAAATCAGATACGAGCTTTATAAAAATCCCAGTGTTCAATGATATTCATAGCCAAATACATGTGAACAATATTTTGTCAGATTCAAAAAGGTACAACTGATTAATCCATGAATATTGTTCAATGACAATAAAAAGTGGGTAGACAAGAAGTCCTCGAACGTCACAGGTAAGAATTTGGAATTAGCTTTGAAGGGTTGGCTACCAAAAGCGCAAGGGTGATTCTTTACCATATTGTGTATTTGGAGGGTGCTCGCGGCCCCTTGTCCTTCAATAAGCCCTTAATAAGGGCCCTCGGGTCCTATTCAGCGCCCTTTCTTCCACGTTTACCTATTTCAGGTGGCCTTGATTGATCCTATAAATCTTATTTCGCTTGTCAATGCATTGAATCATTTTGGGTCAATTCTTCTCGAATACTCCAAACGGATCCTTATCACAGGCATTTTATAACTGAATTTATTTAAACATTTGATAAATTTAATTTAAGTACATAAAAATTCAAGATTTTAACTCTGTTTATATATAAAATAACTTAGATTTTTGCTGCGAGCATAAATAGAATCCCTATGTTTTTTAATGGGAAACCCATAGTAAAGTTTTCCTTGTACGAAGTTCTTGTAAGTACCTACAATGTTGTTGTTGGGCCGCTACTCCTGTGGTTCGTGGAACGTTGATAAGGTTTATCACCAAGTACCTACATTTTAGTTATAAATTAAATGCCTTTTATAATAACATACTTATATTATCTAATATTCCGCTCCCACGTACCGAATTACAATGTGAGTTTTCTGTTGAAATTGTAGCATTTTATACTTTATATCTACATATGAACTGAACTGACAAATAAGGAAGAAAAAACTTTCGTAAAAACGTGTATTATTGCGCGTTCGTAACATAAACTTTCGTAACGTGACCCACGTAAAGAGTTCGTAACATGAAATCGGAGAATTTTATGATCTTAACAAGAGTTCCCGAAAATTAACTTGTGCAAAAAAGCTTTTGCAGAGTTCACATAGTATTAAGAATCTTCCAATAATTGCAGGTGCTAAGACTAATCTATGGGAAAGGAGTGTAAATCGCGAATAGGGGTTGAATAGAAGCAAAGAGACGCAATATTAAGTGTCGGATTACGGAGCTTTGTCGGCGCTCGCGGCGCCTTTGAAGCCGAATTCAATTAATCGCCGTATTTGCGGTGCTTGGTAGGAATCCTCGCAAGAACAAATATTTGCTGAGTGTTCATTACCAGCTATTAGGCGCGTTTTAATTGTGCCGTGAACGCCGATCGCCTTTATCGGCGAAATCACCGCGAGACACTCGCAAACACCGAAAAATAGTTAGGCTTTTTCTTGGTAATAGAAACACGATATGCTGCAATTTAATCCGTGGCGGTAGGTAAATGGGTTTTTTCTACTCGAGTACTTTTATCTGTCATTTACATAGTCACGAACGAACATATAAGGGCATAAATTATTCATACTCCTTAAAAGTCTATAGTCTATTGCCCAAAAAAGCACTTGTGTCGTTTTAGAGACATTACGATACGGTAAGCTAGTGCAGGGTAGCAGGTGCCACATACCGGTACATTGCTCCCAACGTGACAAACGATTGAATGCATACGGTTTTTATTAAAAAAGAAACAAATTTGTACTGAGTTCATTGCTACCAACATAATAAAAAATACTTTTATACCCTACAGCATCACGACCCTGGTGCGGTGCGGTAGTGTGTAACGGCTTTAAAAAAAAACATAACCATAGACATTACTCGTTTGTTTCTCGTTTCCCGCCTTTCCCGGTAATTTCTTGTTCTTTGAGTACTTTGCGTTACTATTTGTTTTGCGTTCATAAAAAGTGTTGAAAATGGACAAAGAGGATTACATTGTGTCTACACCTGAAGAAATATCCGCTGCAGCACAAGCAGCGACCGAAAATTTGTTGCCTAAGTACTAAATCTCAGCACCTATACGACAAATCTTATGAGAAATGCATGGCGTGGAGATTGGAGCACAAAACTTCGTCATTCTCTGAAAACGTCTTTGGTGTATTTTCAAAGACTAATTGGAAGCACCGGATCAGATCTATCTTTTAAGCAAGGTTGGTATATGTTATAAAATTTTTTGATACACATTTTTAGGGTACACAGTACAACGAGCTATATTTATGTACAATTTTATATTTTTGCATTGAAACTGAATATTATTTAATTCTCCTTTTTCTTGTTACAGGTTGCAGTAATATTTGGTATTATGGGTGCTTGTCGCATACAAGAGCTACATACATATAGTATAATACCTACTATCCAAAATTTACATTGACATTGTCATAAATAAAATTTTGTTTATATTTTTTTGTATTTTATTTAATATTGCCTACTCATAGAAAAAGCATTGTATGCAACGTTGTATAAGTAGTCAAAAAAAGCTCATGGCGTATTTATTAACAATGTTCGCCTTCGGCTCACATTGTTACCCACGCCACTCACATTTTTTGACCCCTCTTATAAAACTGTTGCATAAAATACTATTATAAATTGAGGTTGTCCTATACCTATATTACTTAGTTTATATACTTACATATTTATCTAACACACTACTAGATATTCCATCTACGTTTACTTTCTCGAAGATGAGATCGAGATTTATGGATAAACAATTAAATATACATTTATAATCAATTTAATGATGAACAATTCATAGCATCTTTTCAAAATTAGTTGAATCAACGTACGCAAACTAGTTAGTTCGATTTGCTGCTTATGAAAAACCTTTTAAACTTCAGCTTTGTGAAAAAATACAAATTTATTTTTAATGTTTGTATCTACCTTATAAATAAATAAATATATTTTCAGAAACGTAAAAAAAAATATTAATAATAAATATATTATTCAGTGGTTGGTAGTAATATTGAAATGTCCCTTTCTTTGTTTGGTTATCCTTTTTTTAGTAATACTAATAATAAAAATACTACATGGCTATTTATCCGCGTTATCGCGCAGGATGGCGTAGGCGCGGCCCTGACGATAGCCACGATAACTTGTCACAACACTGTCACGCTGTCACAGTGACACGGGTTCAGGACTTCATTCAACTCGGTGACCAGATAGGTTTGTTTCACGTAAAGGAAAACAAACATTGAATGAACAGCCAAACATACTTTTAATAAAAGTTGACTTAATCTTTTAATTTAAATAATATATTTCAAAAAGGTTTGTTTATGTTTTGTTTGGGAATTCAATTGTCGAACTGATAGACAATAACATATTTTTTTATTAAATATGACAAAAAACGCCTGTGGCAGTTCCGTTTTTAACGGAAAGACGCTTTCTATATAATTGTCCCGTCTTGTTTATACGATTAATATTTTGGTAGGAAGAATATATTATACTCGTATTAAAATAAAATTAGTCTACTCGTCCGTCTAATTCTAAGATATTTAACCCAAACCTAACTGACAAATAGCGCTCCACAACACCGTTCATAGACAGAAAAGTCCAAATTTAAAATTGTGATAAATACGGTGGCATCTCCTGAATGACAGAGGCCGAGATGGGGAATTATTGGCAACGGAAGTGACGTCACTACGCGCTCCAATTTAAAACGCCGCCCTCTTCGGAGCTGTGTCGCTGCAGCTATATTACAAATGTCTGCTATTATTTTGGCCTGAATTGTACAGTAAGTGGCAAAAATATGTTTTCGTTGCGCCTTATTCCACGGTAATAAGGTGCAAAATGTTTAACACCATTTTTATGTCGACTACTCGTTAATAAAAACATTGTTTTCAGTACGAAAATAATTTTATTCGTAGAAATAGCTAATCTGACCCATAAAAGGTGTAATTTTTTTTTTGTATAATGCAATTTTCAATGTTTATTTAATTCGTGATTTTGTTATTTATACACTAATTTAACACTAATTGCAGCCCTAAAGTAGGTATTCATTAACCCAAATAAAATAACATTTTTTATTGTTACCGGCCAGCCTAAATTCCATTATCCTTATTTAGCAGGAAACTGAAGTTAACCTTTCCGAAAATCATTTTGAATTCGAAATTAGAATTCAATCAGTCCTTTATACCACGAATAACCGGATGTACTCCGCTTTTTAATTAGCACGAAGGTTACGGAGAATGTTTAAAATCTTTTTTTACATTGTAAAGGGCGGGATAATCGTATGCGGCCGTTAGATATTTATAAAGCTTTGACATTTCAGGATGAAGTGCTCCCGTGTCGTACAGATTTATGTTCTGTTTTTCAATGTTTTATCTAAAAAAGATAGTTTATCTGGCACTTCCGTCGTAGCCGCCGCCGATACGCTCGCGAGCGCTTTATTGTTTACACTTAATGTAATTCAAAGCAGGGAATTCCTTGGTAAATTGTATTTTTAAATTTAAACGCTGGAATGATGGAGTTTACCCCGTGAATATCGATCGCGCGGCTTATTTCAATGCGGCTTTGCCATTTCGATCGATATTACGCTCATGCCATACGTAATTTTCCTCTGTTCTTATGCCGACCATTTGCGTGCCTCTGTGTTGTAGTAAAACATCTTAATACATTATTTAAATGCTACCTACAGCAACGCTCAATAGTGTTCTATCGACTTACAATACTTACATACCTACCTATAAACAGCTTTTTAAATAGAAAACGAGCTAGATATTTGCAGTTTCTATTTCCTGCCAGCACGCTAACCGAGATTGTTCGAGCCACTTCGAGCATAGACAATATCCCGCGAACCCGCGTGTGTTTATTTCCGCGGCACATTTATTACAAATATCGAAAACTCATTTCCCGCGCCATTTCCCTTTTAACGGCGGGCGTTCGTCGTAATTTCATTCCAGTGCATTTCAGGTGCACAAAGGATGAACGACATCAAAATGTTTAGCGTAGCTAGTGCTAGCGTACGTCAACTGGGAAATTTACATTTTGCCTGATATAAATACTTTATTTTGCTTTCAAAATCAAATACTTGAATGAAGCAATAAATTGTAAACCCCTTTTTATTTACATAAATAATTATTCTTGATATGACTATAATATTATCTTACCATGAGAATTAAATTACAACTTTACTATTTCTTGAAATAGGTAATCAGATTCCAGAAACTATACTATCCTCATACAGATTATCGAAGAGAATATTTGTAGTGTTAAGCTTGATAGCTTTAATGACCATAAGAACTGCTAATGACCTTAATCTTATCATTCACACTCATTAAGCCACCCGTAGCTCATTAAAAGACGTTGATGGTTACCATAGAAATCCCAGTATGACAAAAAAATCATCGCCGAATTTACGAAGCATCGAAATCGTTTCCTACGTAGACAATGGCCCCTCTATATCCGGCGGCACACGTGCTCAGGTGCCTATTATCCTGTATCTCGCCCCTTCTTGGTACCTTTTGTGACCCTTCAAACCCACCCCCTTGTAACTTGACCTGATTTTGGTACAGCGCCGCCTTCTAGCTCGTGCCCTCCCACCGAATCATATTAAAATCTCCTTGAACTGCGACAATATCCGAAACTGATACTCGGACAGCTGCTTCGATCTTTGTCAACATCCGGGGGTCCTTCATACAGTATTTACAGATCATAAGTGAGCCTACAGCTAGTTTCAATGCTACCGAGTTCCACTTCTGACTTTGTCCGATAAAAAGCCGTTGCGAACAATGCAAATGGAGTTATTCTGAATTTAAAATTCAAGTGGTTTCCAAGTCTCGGGCACGGCCGCTATCAAACAATAGGAATCAACGTCAAGGTCGCGCATGCGTCATTCGAGTCATTATTTTATATGTAATTACGATCTACGGCGTCACATCACATCGCAGTGAATTAGCATTATAGCCGTGAACGAAAATAGAAAAAAATATATTCTGTCGATTTTGGACTAAAGACAGCTGCGAGACGATTAGGTACTTATGCAAAGTTGATGGCCCCGATGCCAATCAAAAGTATCAATAAAATCATGGACTGTTAACGGATCGCGTAAAAAACAATTCGGCAGATGTTCGCTGTGAATACCTATACATGGACTCTACGGGCATTGTCTACATCGAAACCATCTGGTTAAACCTGGAGATATTAAACCATTTAAATAAAATTATATATGTGAGTATACTTAGGATAGCTTTGTGCAAATTCCATTTAGAGCATTTTTAGAGTAGTTTTAATGTAAATCATCATAGGTCATAGGTAATTAATGCGTTCGCCGGTGCGCTATCGTAATTTAAGCGAATCATCTATTGTTTTACTATGCTTGGTTGTATTGTGTCTAGTTGTGGATATAATGTCAAGGAGCGGCAGGTATTAATATTATCAATATTAAATCCTCCTTGCGTATGTTTGCTTTAGACAATATTTAGCTGTAAGATGTTACAGTTTACAATTATTAATTTGTAAATGTCATTATTTACTACTCCACACAAAGTTAAATTCAAGATTTTGCACCTGCCGCAACTAAGTTTGGTCACAATCACGACGTTTTAATTGCTTCTTGATTGCCTAAATATAAATAAAAGCAACCTTATCTAATTAATCAGACCCAACCTAGAGGTGTATACCTACTTATATTGATGTCCTATATAGTCATCAGTTAAATACAAACTCTACCTTAGTTCCCTATCTATACTTTGTTGGTTAATGCATCATATCTCCGCATTTTCTGTTCGTCGAAATGTTATTTTTTTTAGTACATACATATATGAAACGGTCAATTCATAAGTTGATTATTACCTGATATGCTGAAAGATTTTACCACCCACGTCCCACCCCTAATTTATGACAGCTAATCTAAGAACGGACTCTACAATTAAGACGCAGAACAGAGCAAGAAAGAATTAGAATACAATTTGGTTTGACAGAGGGGGTTCCCTTGATATGTCGTTAGACTGTAAACTAATTTAGGTGCTTGCGCTAATTTTCATGTTTCTCCGGGGGTTAGCAAAAAAATCGACGGTTGCGCAACAGTTGGTCGTGTAGCAGGTGGCGCGACAGGTCGGGCGCGGTCGTGTGTCTCCGTCACCAGTCGTGCGCGCTCGGCGCTCGTCGTTCACACTCGGCCCACAATTTCCACGGCCGCCCTCTCATTCCGCCCGAAAGCTCGCAGTCGGCGATCAGGCGCGAAGCGGAGCGGTGCTACGGACTGCGTCAAGTGCGAAGCTTTCCGATTGACGTTTTGAGCGCGGACTTTTAATTTTAAAAGTTTATTTTTACCACAAACAAAATTAAAGTTTTTTTTTCTAATTTAATTACCAACAACAGTGCATATAAATTAGTTTAAACTGAAGTGCGTGGTAATGAGGTGTATTTGAGTGTTGGTACCGGTGCGGTGCCGGCCGGGTCAGCCATGCTCCTAGTCGAGTCTCCGCGCGAAGCCGCCGTGCCGCCGTGCGCACTCGACCTGCCCATGTCGGTCCTCACTAAACTCAATTTCACGGACTACAGTGTAAAGTTAAAGGGGTATGAGGGTCAGGATCAGAACTCGAGGTTGAACTATGAACAGGCGTTAGCTAGTGTGGCGCGGCTGGGGTACGACCCTGGCCAGAAGGTGTATGAGCAACCCCAGCAGAACAGGCTGGCATTCGACCCTGCGCTGGACGCCATGTGTCCAGACCCCACATATGCCATAACCACAGGTTAGATTTTTTGATTGTAGGTAAACACAAAGCTGTTTGACTCTGTTCATCAAGTAATTCCCCTTCTTTTTTTTATTTAATGAACGTATGCTTACCTAATACCTATATCCTTGCTTAGCTTTTACTAGAAATATTTTCAATTCGAATTGAAAGTAATAACATATAAGTTCAATAGAAATACTTAAAAGTTTTCAGGTTTAATTATTTCAATGATATACCTATGTGTATGTATCAGAGCACATACTATGTACTTAGGTAGTACCTATCTGAATTTTGTAATAATTTTTACGTTCATACCAACTCGATTTATTAACTTTTATCCATTTTCGTTTTAAAAATAAACAAGCAACATTAATTTATTTCAGTGGGTCCCTTCATTGTAAGTTATATCAAATATTGACTGACATTTTCTTAACTATTAGGTACCTATTTTTCTTATAATTATTCGCGTTATAAATTAATATCTAGCAAATTTAAGGTAATTAAAAATATATGAATATAAACATTGGTTCAGTTCATCATAGGTAATTACTATACATATATGTAAATACCGTAATTTGAGTCATTAACGGTTTTGCGGTTACAGGAGGTAAAGTTCGAACAAATATAAAACGTGTCCGCAAATAATTGTTAAGGTTAATTCACTAATTAAATTAACTCATGTTTTATCTATAAGGCGTAATAATTGTTCGCGATTTTTTTTATTTCTTAATTACATCATGTTATAAA
This sequence comes from Cydia fagiglandana, assembly GCF_963556715.1. Classification (NCBI taxonomy): domain Eukaryota; kingdom Metazoa; phylum Arthropoda; class Insecta; order Lepidoptera; family Tortricidae; genus Cydia; species Cydia fagiglandana. The sequence continues at coordinate 10,699,164 of NC_085949.1, read as the reverse complement.
AAATCGGTAGTAGGAATAAAAAAATAATACAGCCTGTATGAAATTTGTTTTTGATGAATACAGGAAAACCTGCTTAGTTATTAAAATTCTGAAAAGATGGACAAAAAATTATATTATCCCGAAAAATATTGTGTTTATGTATCAAAATCTAGTACGAGTATGTACTTAACAACATTGAAAATCGGCAAATCATATTTATTGATCCCGATTAATATCAATATGATCTTTTACACTTATCTAATACTTAGATAAAGTAGATAGACCATTAAATCGGTATGGAGATGGAGTCACAGCTATACTTCGGTACGTGTAAAACAAGCTAATCTTACCCATACAAGGACTAGAAGTTTCCAGCTTGGAAAGCTCTACCGGAAGCACTTTCGCCCGCCATGTTGGATCCGGCGCGCGCGCAAGCTTCCGCCGCGTGACGGGAATCAAAAGCTTCGCACTAGCGTCACATGACATTTGCATACATAGATTACGTGACAGCCATGTAAACTGACTATATGGACGATAGCAGGAAGTTTTAATTTTATTATACAATACAATGTAATATCAATATTCTTGTAGGTAGGTAATTTAGTAATAATATACGGGGGTAGAGTCCCACCCCCCACCAAACCAAACCAAACCGATACGAGAAACCAAAGGAAACTTAATTCTATTGATTGGTATTTTTTCTCGATTTTGTCATTTGACTCTGAAATTTGACAATTAAATAGTGTTACAATTGGAATATTATGGAGCGATCGTTTTTGATCTCACAATATAGGGTAATTTAGCTCTTGGCGACGAAAAAGAAAACATTATTTGCTTCCATACTTTAGAAATAGATGGCCACTATACGAGTACTCGTAATTCGCTCTAATTTCTACTAAAGACTAACTGCAGTTCATCAGGTATTTATTGCGTAGCCAGTATAATCTACCGCTTAACCCTAATCTTAATAGCCACAAGCCGGCCACTTAATCAATGGAACTGGACGCAAACTTGCAATGCGCACCACGCGTTGTAGCCTATGAATATTCATACAAGCTGTTCAGATTAAATCGCAGTTGACGCGTGTCCAGTGATGACATGGCGCCAAATATGGCGAGAGTAACGGTGCGGTCGCTCACCTTTCAGTAATCGCTTCCTTCCTTTTGTGACTACCCACAAATCTTGCGTGATCGCAATGAGAATAGAGTAAATTAAATCATTTTTATAGCCGAAGACGAGACTTGTGCCCTATATGGACACAAGCGAAGATCAATGACATCGTTAACTTCGAAACACAAACGCGTCGTTCAACGCTTCGATGTCTCTATTACTGAAAACTTGCCTTGTATATTATAGGTACACTTAGCCGCAAAATTCATTCGTAATGTGTCCATGCAATTTTGTAATACACGCAGCTTTGTGAATTAATTCAAAATTCATATAGTGGTTATCTACTTCCCCAGCTCGCTGTTACATTTTGAACTAAGTGTAACTTCATATTGAATGGTAGAGTGATAGTATAGGTACCTATTTTTAAAGGGCTTCAAAATTGTCTTTGAAACAGTGCACTAACCGCTCAGTTTTAACAATACAATACAATATTATTGCACACCCCACACAATTCTTTATTTGGGAAACTGCTAAAACTAAACATGCATAGCCGTCTTTATCCCTCGAGCTACAGAACAGAACTAACCCTCATCTATTTTACAAGATATAGGGGCAGGATAATTTCATTAGTCCAATAAATATAGTTACTAGTTATACCGGCATCCGAAAACGTTAGAATCACCTGTCTAACACTAAGGTGACCGCGGCCATCTGCTGCCATCTGCGTTTAAAATAGCGGGGTGCCGCATTCCTCGATTCAGGATTGAACTTAGGTCACCTCCATTAAGAACTAATGGCTTAATAACTGGACGATTTAACACGCGCCTGCTGTTATGTCTTGCCTTTTATTTGTGTAGCAAAAATAACTACATATATGTAATTGTATTGGAATGTTTTAAATTCTAAAATGGAAAGACAAAATAGCTGATGCAAACTTTGATTATTTTAGAGAATCTGCAAATGTTTGCCCATTTTGCGCTGCTAATAAAATTTAGAATTACGTGATCCGGTATGGTAGTTTCCGTAATCCGTTAAATATATTTTACCAGTCTAAATTATTCAATTAAGGTTCACGTCAGTTGTAAACTTAAATACGTAGGTACGAGTATATGTTATTAATATTACACCTGACATAAAACGTACCTTAACTTGTAGCAACTCTTTATATAACTTTATGATACCTCCGCTTAGCGAAATATTTCATACCACAACTGTAACATTTAATTAAACAAACCATCATTAAGAATGTGCTTAAATTATTTAAAAAAACTAGTCGTCAAGTGCACCAGTATCACATGTCCATGATGACGTCACCGTCTCGCCGCCGACGTCACGTTCATTCACAATATGGCCACTTCCGGCGGCGCATTTCCTCCCGCCTCATAATCGTCATTCATTCACTCAATACTATCCCGTAATCAAAGCTTTCTACCTCTAGACGAGACAGAAGGGTCTAAAGATTTGAAGTGGTTTTGTTCACAAGTTTTTTTTTTCTTGCTGTTTTGCTAAGCTTACTTACGTTCCAACCGAAGAGACTGAGCAAAAAACCCGTTTAGGTACGAGTAAAAAATATTTGTAGAAGTAGTATTGAAAGAAACGAAAAAAAATTACAAAGCACCATGAAATCTGTAAAAAAGGATATTCATTGAAAAATAGTATTTATGCTTTTACTGATATGTGAATTAAATCCAAAACTTTACTGACAACATAAACAGATTAATGAGTGTCCATATTGTTTTACTTCGGCAACAACACCAGCACAGGACCTTTACTATGATGCGTACGATTTAAAAACCTGACCAAGCATAGACAATTTTATGCGATCGTTAACGAGTCGCAGGCGCAGCGCGTCGCCATTGATGCGCTCGCTTCCGCTCTCGTAGCGCCGCTATATCCTGTCTCGACGAATCATGCCACTCCCAACCTTAACTCAAACAAGTAAAGTTCAAAATAAAATACACCCTTAAATGGACTAGGATGCTGTCAGCTGTCAGATAGAGGAATCTACAAACCCAAATAGACGTTAGATGTAAAACAGGAAAGTTCAAATTGCATCAAAGTTGTAGTAAAGGATCAGGTTATCTTGAAACTGTAAGTCCTGTATGAAAATTAAGACATCTTCCGCGTTATGGGTGGGACTTGTTTGTAAGTTAGACATTCCATAAGGATTAAAACTAAATCCTGATATTATATTATACCTACAAGTTGCTTGTTTATATTGTCGCTTATAATCTCTAGTTGCCACCAGATGCTCTCATAGGTAGTATTAAGATAATGCGATTAACTAGTTATTATTACGAACTATTTCAAATACTCGTATCATACCTATGTACCTACGTAGTCCGAGGTATGTGCGAGTCATTCATAGGTATGTAAATGACTTCAATTAAAAAATTGCAATATGGAAATACGCGTTCTGTTCTGATCGAGGTTAAATATTAATTCTTAGATACTTTTGGAATGAATTACGGTCTCGGCCCATAGTTCCATATTGAGCGTGTCAGAATAACTAAATATAATTAATTAAGCAAATCATAAGTGTGAGCATTATTTACGTAAGTAAATGGAAATATATTAACTCGCTACAGGAAAACAGGATAAGGATTTCCAGACGTTCGTTAGCAACAAAATAAATTAGCTATAGCTGTTTTTACTGGGTTTTTCACTCGGCAAAGAATATCTTAACTTAACCTAAACCTACAAAACCAGATATATTTTACAAATGAGGTGTTTTACCTATATATTTATACTGCGCCTAAAGATGTAATTTAGCCATCTCAAAAGATCTGTCGTACTTAGTATCTAACCAAAACTCTTGTCGACATCCGTACTGTAGGATAGTTAGCTACAGAAATAAGTTTAAAAACTTTCTCAAGCATATCATCGACCAGACACTATCTATTTTATTGAATCATTAGCTTTGGCGTGTTCTAAGTACACCCATGTTCGTTCGTTCGTTAGTTTAGTCTATCGTAGTAATTATGTAGAGTCGACGTCTATCTCACAGCATGACAGCAGTAGCGTACATAAATATTTAACCAGCTCAATGTACCGATATACTTTTGTGCAAGCCTATATCAAAAACTTCACCTACTTTAAATAAGAACGGATTAGATTTTTTTAATATTTACGGCTTCCCTTATGCCGCGGTCAGCTCGGTGTCGGTCCCCCATGCGTTTTTGTGGCGCGCGCGCCGCGCAGGTGACGCGGCACCTGCCGAATAACGCTGGCATATACCACGGCTTTACATAATACTAAACAAATATGCCTTAATGTATTCACAAACTTGTCTTATCAGTGCTACAGGGATAATTCTTCTACTCAACTATTCAATTTTCACTTTTATGTACCTTTGTTTTCGTGTAAGGTATTACCGCTGCTACCTTTTTGACTTTGACATTCCTTGTAGTATGATATCGGGTACTACCTACCTATGACAATTGACAAGATAGTCGTATTAAGTTTCCTCAAAGATTTATCACTAAGCTATAGAATTGTTTGGACAAAGTAATACTTCTACATTAATTGTAAATACTCAATAGTAACATTCGTTTAATTATCTATTAGAGATAAAATGCTATAAATGTTAAGTACCTATAAAATTTACTGCAAAGGTTCAGGTGTAGTATATTAAGTAAGGGGGAGGCCTATGTTCAGCAGTGGACGTCTTATGGCTGAGATGATGATGATGATGATATTAAGTAACAATTTTTATAAATAGCACTATATAACTATATAACCAATTACCATTTCTTAATTTCATGTTAATACATATTTTTCACTGGGTTAACGACTGTACACTGTACAGTGACATTTAGTCAATGCCAATATCGTGTCGATGTATGTCGAAGTTTTTTGGCATCTATAACGATTCTTTAATACCTAAATATAATTGGCTACTTTCCTACTAGTCAAATCAGCTTCTTTTTTAGAAATGTCATAACGATTTACCTACCAATATGGAATTTATATGAAAACATGTGTAGTGACATCACAGTTAACTCACCTTCTTTTTATACTTCCATCCGATTTATGAAATATAAATTATGTTTAAAAATAACTGCTATCTATGTTTTTCTAATAATTATCTGGTGCTTTATTTCGTGCACGGTGTGAAATAATTTATTTTGAGTATAGGAAAGTACCCAATTATAACAGACTAGTTTAAAGCTTTTTATACCGATCAAACAACACAAATGCACAGATAATCGATAAAAATTCTTCTTTTTATAATGTTGAATCTGACTACATCTGCCACGACAGTTTGATTATAAATTAACGCCAACATATTCCACCGGATATTATTGTAAGCTTGTTTTTTGTAAAAATATTCTTTAATAGATAACGTAAAGCTGTATCGAGGTAAAACGCAGTATTATGTATACGTAGTGTTAATACGTGGACGCCATATGCCATTTTATGAGCGATAAATATCGACTCTGTGTTTAGCTAATTCGTAGCAGAGACATTATTCCCAACGTCTGTAAGAGCATCGTCTCAGGCATACCATTATAAATATGATATTATCACAACGCTGTTTTCTGAAGCTCTAAGTTCTACGTGCACTGGTGGGGCTACAGCTGTGGGATCAATAAGCGTTGGGAATAGCAGTCCAGAGCCGTAGTACTGATTGGTACTCTTTATTTTTAAACCAAGTTGAGGTCATGACGCTGTAATAACATTCGGTTTTATGAACGACGATTTTTGTCTCATTAATATTTTCCTTGGTAAACAGCTACGTCATGTAGGGAATTGAAGAGTATTATAGTAACAGCACCAGTCTTGGGACATTTAAGAGGGAATTTGGAGTATTTGTGATATTTCCCTAATACATGTAAATGGTCTACCGCTTAACGTATTAAAAGATGAAAGTCCTATCCGTCTTTCATGTTTCAGGCGTGGTGTATCAAAGATAATGCGATGAGTTTCCACGTACTTAACAAATTAAAACTATGCTTTTTTTCTCCAGTCATGGACACCAACGCTCCAGTGATGGGCCCCCCAGTAATGGACACTGCTCTATCAGTATAAAATATTGAAATAGGTCATCAGATCTGGTCCATGTTATCATAATATTGCATTATCATCCGATTTGCATATTTAATTACGATTACAAAATTTCAACTCAATTGGAAAGTGGCTCAAATTCGGCTACCAAGATTTGACCCACACTAACTAACAGGGCAAGTTAAATGAAAGTTTGGAAAAACGATATTAATTTATCCGAAGTCCGAGCATACCTCCTGGTTGACATATTTCGTAACTACATTTTACTTCTGTATTGTTTAAACATGAAATGATGGCATGGCAAGCATCATTATGTAAATTGTCCCATTATAGGAGGTATGCAGTTTTACGGCACCTATAATGGGATTGGGCCAAATACCACTATTTTTTTACATCTGTGGAGTCACAACATAGTATGTTGTATACCTTATCTCATGGTAAATGCAATTAACAAAACACATTCTAGTTTTCATCAAATATTAATTAATTAAAATTTAATAAATTAACTCACCTCTCTTAGCGAAGTTGTTAAGAATTCGTAGTGGTATTTTTTTCAGTGACACGACAACTTTTGGGTTGACGCCAATTTCTTAAAAAACAACCAAATTTAATAAAAATTCAAACTGAAACAGCTCTAGGACTCTTATTTATGATAATATACAGGCAGTGTTTATAAACTACTTTTAGACACTTATTTTAGAGGATTTGTGGTTTTTTGTCCCATTACTGGTTCCATGTCCATTATAGGGTACACTACTATACCGGGTGTGGCCTGTAATATGAGCAAAAAATTATACTGTAGGCTATACTCCTCATACTGACCAACATTTGTTCAGCGACTTTTAAAAAAACCTTTGGGTTTGATTTTTAATACACCTTAAAGTTTATTCTAAGACGCAATGTATTGCGAATTTTGTTATGTTTAAGGCGTGACAAGCAACGTCAATCACGATGATATGGCGTCGCAATGGCGTCCATTGAAGAAAATATTTATTTTGTATGAAAAATAGAGCGTCAAAATACTTCATAATTTTTCAAAGTTGTTGAACCAAAGTGTCACCGTTTGAGGAGTACAATTTATGTTTTATTTATTTGCTCTTGTTACAGGCCACACCCGGTATATACCTATACCAATTTCTAGGTATGTAGTTGTATATAATGAGGTACCAAAAACAACGTTAAATAAATACATCTACAAGTCGGTGCATACCTGGGCTGTATTGTGGACACCGAGTCTCTACTCTACATTTTACACTGTTTGAATAATTTAAACTCTATACTTCAACACGAAATAAATATTTAAGAACATGGGTAGGAAGATATCTATAATAAAAATAATTACGATAGGAAATGTCTACATAACAAAGCTTGGCGTCTGCGACATTAAATAATATATTTAACACTTCCTGCCGAAAGATGTTCCAATTTTGAATTTGATTTAAACGCGCTGCGCTGACAACCATTTCCTCTATCTTTCGAACGGTCGCGCATTTTTCCCACAATTTTTGTTTTATTACAGAACACTCCGCGAGTGACAACTTGTCTCTTAATTGACAAATTATTCCGAATAGTTTATCTGAAATATAAAATTGTTATGTTTATGTTATAAAATTCTGGGCTATTGGTGTAGAGTCGCACATAACATAATTTGTAAATGCTAATGAAGAAATAAAGATATGTACATACCTATACCTTTTACGTATAACCTCAGGCTACTTTAATCCTGGTTCAAATTACTAGGTATTATGAGATTTAACTAGGTACCCAGTATCTATACTAATACTATTACTTTGGTTTGGACTATAGTGTTTTATAAAATTACCGAGTGTGTGCATAAAGTGTGCGTGTGTAAAGTCCCACTAATAAAGTACCTAATTCGATTATTGATTTATTAAAAAAACGTGTTATTAGGAAACTCCCTTTGAACTCGTTTATTTAATTTTAAAAGCGATCAACTGCGTATTAGTCCAATAAACTCGCTGGATGGCTAATCCAGCTCCTAGAATTTTCTGGCAACTTAACTAGCATCCTATTTTGTATCATTCTTTCTTCAGTTTAATCCATCTCATAGGACCATAGACAAGTAAAATTTAATTATAATTAATAGGGCAGCGCTATTTGTGTCAAAACAGCGGCGTTTGGGCGACAGCGGGCTGTCACCGAGCGCTCACCTGCGGCCGTTGATTCTAATTTTAAAAATTCATATTTCGACTTCCGCTCCCAAATGGGAATTGGCGCGATATGTGACGACCGATGCGCTATCTACAATTTTAAAATATTAACTCAAAAACGTTCGTTATTAAGTTCGCATCTACTTTTTATTGTTTTTGCAAACATTTTTTTTAAACAAAAACGCGTCTGTCACTAACGCCATATGGCAGGTTTAGCGCGTGCTTCGAGGAGAAAAAAAAGTTGTGGAACATTTTCGCGGTCTCATATTTCGAAGAACGGAATAAAAAAAGTTTGACTGTGGTGCAGCTGTGGTGCGGGGTCTAAGGTTACTGTCGCGTGTGATGCCTCATTACAGCTGAACACCGATGTCTTGTAAGACGCCTAACCTAAATTTAGGGGGTTTATACGTAAGTACTTACGTAGAATTTATGCTAATCCTTTTCATGGAACGAAGTTAATAAATTAATTCTTTGGGATTTCACCAGGTCGGAATAATAATGCAAAGAATAGTAATATGACTTCAGTATTAGGTTATTTGAATTGAGTTCGTTAGGTTACTATTATTTTGCATGCATGATGCAATAAGTACCTACTGCAAATGTCACCTACACATTTGTTTTAATGTTATAGTCATGTTCATGTTAATAACATACAATTACCTGGGTATTAGGCACTTATTTAAACAAAAATCAGGTTTTGTCAAATTTGAGAAACGTTGCGAAGGATCTCCCAGTACAAATTAAATTTCCTGCCTTGTTCTACTGATAAAGTTGGCTTGCCAGAATATACTTTCAAATGAATAGTAGGTACGAGTTTCACTATTAAATTTACAAGTTAGAGTTACAAGATATAATATTTCATTCAGGCAATCCTTAAAAATAACAAAGTCAAAAAGCTGTCACAAACAGCCAATCACATTTGACACAGAATCATAAGTATAACTCTGAACTCCGAATAGAATATAGATACGTATTTGAATTCGCATTCGAATTTCAAATGTGTATTTTCTCAATTCTCCGCTGTTCTCCGGTCTTGCACCAATGGTCGCGCGACCTTTCGACCCGGCGCGCGCGAGGCGTGGCCGCGCCCGATTGGCTCGCCCCGCCCCCTCCGCTCCACGCCCCCGGATCGAGCGCACCGATATCGTATCGTAGAAACTCGTTAATTTTCTTTCGATGCCGATATTTATAACCTGTAGGTATGGTTGCAGGGAAATTCTAATTTAGAATAATGTTGTTGATTAGATTTGCTGAGAGCTAGCGATGCGCAGTAAGCTCCTACACACTAAATGAAGTTATACATAAACTACATATTTATCTAATTTCTTTGTAGTTGCAGTTGAATAAATTTTCTTATTTAGGTAGTTCTCTATTACTCGAATGTCTTTAACCTACAGTTTGTATACCTTCCTACTTTTACCTACACTTTGTTTATAAAAAAGTTTAAACCAAAATAAAATCTTTAAAAGTTAAATTAAGTACCTACCTATGTATCCACAACAACAATTTTAAATCAAGAATTACTCACACTGTTGTACCTACTTAATTTATCTAATCTTGATTCAATGCACCTCCTTTGTCTTAAGTATAGTTATGGTACCTATAAGTAACTAATTTAATTAACACATTTAAACTCACACTCAATTAACTACCCTCATGTTAATAAAACAAAGAGCCCATATAAGTCGCCCCAAGACGAATCGCGCAGGTCACGAGGCCGTGCGTGCTTTTTAGGCGTTTTTCTAAATTTATTATATCTTTTTACGCGTTTTCTAAATTTATAGTCTCTTTTGACGCTCGGGGAATTGTAATTAGGCATTATGGGTTCATTAAAATATCTTTAGGATACTTTGTACGTATTTGTCGTCGTGACATTGATTTGTTTACTGCCTAAAGAATGTGAGGGTATTTCACTTTTTTACACGTCTGATTGGGTGTTTCCGTTAAATTAAATGTATTTGTTTCTATTTTCATTGCGACGGTTATTTTTAGAATAAGTTACACGTACCTAATTGTATACGCAATGTTTTATGTTAAACGGCGAATCTGATTAATAATTTATGAAATAAATAATCCAGTTGTAGAGAATTAGGTTAGTAAGTAACGTAAACAAAATTATTTAACTTTTTTCTCCAACTTTTAGACACATACATAAACCAAAATTAAATTACCTAATAAAGAAATTAAAGATTGTGTCCCTGTGGAAATTTTCCTTTACAAAATGAAAGGTTCCTTAAACCTTAACCATCAGGCTGACAGTTCAAAAATGACAATCGAATTCGAAAATGAAATCGGCAATCGGAATGAAATCGAATCTACTCGAAGGTTAGCTGGAAGAGATCCCTTACAAGGATAAGTTCGCCTTTGTACCGTAATTTCTGTAAATATTATGTAAACCTGTGTTGTGTGCAATAAAGTGATTACTACTACTACTACAATCGAATGTCAGTTTTACTCTTCGAAAATAGAACACATGTTGAAGTATTGTGTATGGGAAATATATAGGTAATATCCCTTAGCCTGGTAAGGGGTTAAATTCCTATGAAATTTCCGAAAACTTTTCCGAATTTGAAACCAACATCCCAGTTGTTAACAACGCGTCTCCACCAACCGCTACGCGTGAAGGTTTTATATTTAAAACTGTGAGCCCCGATGTGATTGCATGCTCAGAGTGCGTGGCGGGGTCAGCGGTCACCCGCGCTCGCGGACTCCATTCATTGCAGCACTTTACCGTCCACACTGTTCAATGACTATCTGTGAACCTTATTACAAAGACGTAAGACTCACCGATGGTCAGTATATACTGACAAAATATTTTAACTGGACATAGACCTTATCTCGTTTCAATAAGGTTTAGGAATGGCAATTTAACGGTGACAACGATGGGACGACGTGATTGAACTGACTGGTGGCGATAATAAATTAAGTCTCTGGGTCTGGATCGGCTACTCCTTTACTTTTATCTTATTGATATCCTTAACCCATAGGTACACGCATGGGGTACACGGGTCATGTAGAACTGACATAAGCTGAGAAGTTGAGAACTACCTAATTCAAATTAATAAGTTACGCGCGTAGACCTTGACAATGACCATGACATTTTTTCAAGAATGACTGCCACTCTTCGAGCAACACCGGCTTCCGACACGTCGGAACTGCCACTAGTTTATTGACCTACAATAGACTAGACTATTTATTCAGCATATTCAGTAACCATTCTTTGTTTAGCTATAATGATAACAGAACTACTACACAACCTAACATCTACACCTTAACCATACCCGTCCAATGTTAATATTTCATGAATATTTAAATACAACACAGTCGACCGACCAGTAAAACAATTGACTGTAATTTTGTTTATTTATGTTTATTACCTAGCACTAGCAGACGTGCTTTGTTCTAAGCGTACCTACTTGCTATGGGTGTATCGTCACCATTATTAACTGGCTATTCTAAACCTTACTACAACGTGATAAGGTCTAACAATCTTTAGTTAAGTATGATGCTGTAACTGGCATAAAAGTACGAGGATATGAGTGACTGACTTAGATATAAAAATATAAAAATACTTTAATTTAGGTTAGTAGTTTGTATTTATTCATATCATATTTTATATTAATTATATTATAGATTTCAATGTTAATTTGGTAGGTAAGGTCTCTATATAGGTAATAGGTACCAACGACGGCAATGATTCAAATTATCAATTTAAAATTATCAAATTATATAATAGGTACTTACGCTGAGCTAAGGTCCGTTGCGACTGCGACTGGTACAAGTTTAAGGAAAACTTTTCTTTACCCCTTTAAATAACTTATTCTAATACGTTAGATTGAATTGTTAGTTTTATTTTATAAAATCAAGAGTCAACAGTGATCAAGAGTGAACAGGCACCTTCTGGGCGAGCTCGCTCCATCGTAGGCCACGTCTACGCCTCGGCTAGTCTGTGGCCATGAGTAAACCCATGCATAATAAAAAAAAAAAAAAAAAAAATTGTTGATGTTATTATTTTTGCTTTTATGTAAATTCAATGTTGACGTATAAAGCAGGCCACTGACGAGCCTTCCAAATGGATGCCGTTACAATGGATTCATCCAAATGGAAGGCATCCTAATATTAAACATTATACGTTTTTGACATTCACGGACCGATTTTGGATTGCAGCCACGCTATTTGGACTGTTGGAAGGCTCGTCAGTGGCCACCTTAAAAGTGCCCTTGTGGCCTATTTGCTGAATAAATGTTGATGTTGATGATGTCTATATAAGTAGATTTTTATGACACGGGTCCAGAGGTTAAGATCAGGATAATTGCGTCATTCGTTTGTCAAAAGACTTCAATATGACTTAAGTATCTAATTTTACTGTAAACATTACTGTAATTTACTGTTACCTGCTCGTAAACATTAGTTAGAGATTTTAGAATTTTAGTTGTATATTTTGACAATTTTCAATTCAATTCAATCTTTAATTTGTAAGATGCGGTCACTTTCTTGGTCTCCTCTAGACTTAAAAGTCAAACGCCCATTGGCCCAAAATCTATCTCACTTCTGATGAATGAAATTAGTTATCTTCGCACTTCGCAGTCTACGTAATGTTTCGACCGTCCTAACTTTTACCTTTCGGTTTCAATCAAATGTCTACAATCGATACCTGGTCTGAAACCATATGTTCTTACACAAAACATACTTGAAACGCACGTCCAGTCGACGTGGCGAAACATTAGGAACCCTCCACTATCATTTAAAACGCCCTATTGTCTTAGCAACTTTAACAGTCATACGCTCTTTTCGTCCACTGACCTACACCGCTTTAAATCAAAACACCCCATCACTATAACATAATTTCAGCATTTTAGTCATTTTGGAGCTGTCACGAGGACTTTTAGACAAATAATTTGACAATTGTAAAACGTCGTATGTGTCTTGTAAGCGTTGTGCGCTTGCGTCGTTACGCGGGCGCTGCGCGGGCGCTGCGCGGGCGCGTCGAGGCGGGCTCGGAACAAAGGGCGCGCCGTGAACCGCGACCGTCGCGCTTCGGTACCACCCGCCATCGCGCACGCAGCGATCACACTGTCCTGATTTTTAGTTTATATGCAGAATATGTTAGCCATGAATTGATTTGGACAATTTCCAGTCCTCTCGGTGTAAGATACGAGTAGGGTAAACTTTACTAACATCGGTTTGCTTACTTTCTTCTAATAACACAAAAATGACTTGTACTTGTACCTTACATAGGACACTAAAAGTACACTGCAAATCGACACATGTACATATGTAAAAATACTACAGCTTTTTGTTATCAATAAGACATTGAGACTTCAGTAGTTTGCGTGACTCGGAATACTTTGCCAACCTAAGTAATGTTTTAACATGCGATTGTTGTTTCGTGATATGTAAGTACGTAGGTAACACATTTCCATAAGTTAGTTTTATCAAACACCCAACCTTCTGTAGGATGGGTTAGGTTAAATTAGCACAAGACGCAAGACACCAGCAACCAGCAACAAGCTTATAGCGCCAAAATGGCATATGGCATCTTTACTGAACGTCCCCTTTTTATCGTTAGGTAGACATATACAATACAACATCTAGACGAGATAGAAAATGTTTTATTTTCGCAAACTGTTTCTAAAATGTTTGTATCTCTATTCCAGGTGGTTACACGACAGGCGGCCCCCGCGACACCACCTACGGGTACACGGAAGCGGCGGCAGCGCCGGCGCCCGCGCCCCCGGCCGCCTCCCCCCTGGACGAGTACTACCAGCCCGAGTACCCCGCGCCGCCCGCACCGCAGCCCTACCTAGACGAGTACTATCACCACGCGCACCACTCGCAGCCGCTCATCGCGCACGAACACAAATACCAGCCACATGCGTACACCAAGCCTTATCCTAGAGGTGAGTGCACTAACCCGGGTACCCTTTACACGCACAATGACACACGGGTATCCACTAATGACCAACTGATCCACCAGCCTACACCATCCCTTAAAGGCACCACCCTCTCCTTAACCCCTCATATGCTTAGACATGGATCCATGCGTGGGAATTTTAATCTATAACTTTATGTCAATATTAATAGCGAGTTTCATCAAATATTAAGAAATTATAGTCTATAACTTTAAATGTCAAGGTTACTCTATCAATGATGAAATTTGACAGGCAGCATATTAGGGGTTACATACCGTCATGATGTCCATGATCCTGACGCGCGCAGTAAATACCCGATCACCTAAATACCCGATCACCCAGCCAGTTACCCATCACCTACTTGATACAGGATAGTTAACTTTAGTTCTTAATGTACTTATAAAAACGACATTGTGTTTCAACATTAAATTAAAACAAATTGCAAACATGTTATCAAGGGTTAATTAAATGTTAATGTTGTTCAACCATACTAAATTGAAATCGGGCAACCATAAAACGCTAAAATTTTCCCATCGCGATTAAGCGTCGAAATTCCAAAGCGTTTTATCTCACAGGCTTTTGATGAGGCTATCGCACCCTTACGTTTTACAGATACATTTTAAAATACCGGGTTTCATTCTTGCGCACAATAATGTGTCGTGTTGATTATAATTACAGTAAATAAGGTTCCACGTAACAAGCTCTCTCATTAGAAAAAAGATCACAGGACGATTGTAGCAACAAAGAAACATACACGACACTAAATTAAAGAAGATATTCAGTTTCAAGACACAAATTTGTTCGTCTTTCATCTTTTATTTATTCACCGAGTGTCGGGTTCACGTCTCGAGATGCATCACACCTTTGGAACGAAAACGTCCAACGTTTTATAATGTTCAACAGTTACATAGTTCATTATTATTCTATGCATACACTAGTTCTGATGTACGCCGTAGAACCATTTATAATTGCTTGAATCCTTAATGAACTGATCATTAAAACGATCAACGTCTCATTGACGGATTATCTTTAATGGCCAAGTATTAAGTACTTAGATACTTAATATCTGTTTTAGTTTAATAACATGAATTATCATAGGTTAATAATTTTCCTGTAGCTTTAACGAGAGATTACGTTAGCTATCTAACAGCTAGCTAACATCCTGGTTAATCACGATGATATCAAAAGTATGGTTAGTCAAGAATAGAAGTAAGTACTCGTATCTTTCATGTGAAGGTACTACATAATTATATTAGGTATGACATAGTTGCATTAAAGAACGGGATGTATATTTAGCATAAGTTGTCCTATCCTTATCTAACTGTATGTGAACTCCTCAGGTGCGGGCGGGAGGTACGGCGGTGAAGGCTACGGCGAGAGCTACCCGGCGGAGTATAGCGGCACATGCTCCGAGTGGAGCGAGTGGCCCGGCGAGCAGCACGCGCTCATACCGCAGGACAAGCTCGCGTACCCCGCCTCAGGACCTTGCTTCACTGGTACGTGCATTATCAAATAGGACTCTATAACCATTAATACTATGTTCATAATCGAGTGTCGTGTTCCGACTTGATTATGTTGTGTGTTGTAGCTAACCCGTGTACCCCTCGTTCTGAATTTCATAGTGTGTTTGTACTGGTTACGAAAAATCTAGTTACAAATGGAGAGATAGCAGTATAGAGATTTTTGATGCCATGCAAGGTTCTGAACTGGGTACCATGGAAAATGCCGATGTATCCATTTGACCTCTACATATTAATAGAAGTAATAATTATTAGGTATAAACGACTGAATGAAACAAGAGTCATGTTCTCATTGAAGCCATATATAAAAAAGCAGCTCGTTAATTATTGAAATGTTTCCCTATATGGTATTTCCCTGTTTTCTGCTCTATACCTACAGATTCCAAATTAAATACGTACATATTTTGTTAATTATAACAAATGGTAAACCGCAATTTTTTCTAATCTTAAGCATCAATTTATCAAGAAGAAAAAATATATGCACAGCACATTCGCATAAGACTTTCATTCACATAAGAATTAATTTTACTATGTAGGTAGATACGGTCACGAATAACACAACACCAATACAATCCTTATTTGCGACGAATTTCGTAAACACCTCTATCACTATCATAAAGCGGTCTATCACCGAACTCAGGCGGATAGTGAAAAGCTATGACAGTATTGCTAAACTAAATTTCCACATCTCAGCTACTTTTATAAAACCACCCCGTAACTAACTTACCTAGCGTCCGAGTGAAGTGATAGTGTATCCTTTGCTAACTCAAACCATGTATGGTAAAGAATGCCCCGTACATCGTAAAGCAAGTGTGTGTGAACTTGCAGGTTCAGGGCCCATCCAGCTGTGGCAGTTCCTGCTCGAGCTGCTGACGGACAAGGGCTGCCAGGGCTTCATCTCGTGGACCGGCGACGGCTGGGAGTTCAAGCTCACCGACCCTGATGAGGTGAGTCTCGTCATTTGCAGGTTCAGGGCCCATCCAGCTGTGGCAGTTCCGGCTCGAGCTGCTGACGGACAAGGGCTGCCAGGGCTTCAACTCGTGGACCGGCGACGGCTGGGAGTTCAAGCTCACCGACCCTGATGAGATGAGTCTCGTCACTTGCAGGTTCAGGGCCCATCCAGCTGTGGCAGTTCCTGCTCGAGCGGCTGACGGACAAGGGCTGCCAGGGCTTCATCTCGTGGACCGGCGACGGCTGGGAGTTCAAGCTCACCGACCCTGATGAGATGAGTCTCGTCACTTGCAGGTTCAGGGCCCATCCAGCTGTGGCAGTTCCTGCTCGAGCGGCTGACGGACAAGGGCTGCCAGGGCTTCATCTCGTGGACCGGCGACGGCTGGGAGTTCAAGCTCACCGACCCTGATGAGATGAGTCTCGTCACTTGCAGGTTCAGAGCCCATCCAGCTGTGGCAGTTCCTGCTCGAGCGGCTGACGGACAAGGGCTGCCAGGGCTTCATCTCGTGGACCGGCGACGGCTGGGAGTTCAAGCTCACCGACCCTGATGAGATGAGTCTCGTCACTTGCAGGTTCAGGGCCCATCCAGCTGTGGCAGTTCCCGCTCGAGCTGCTGACGGACAAGGGCCGCCAGGGCTTCATCTCATGGACCGGCGACGGCTGGGAGTTCAAGCTCACCGACCCTGATGAGGTGAGTCTCGTCACTTGCAGGTTCAGGGCCCATCCAGCTGTGGCAGTTCCTGCTCGAGCTGCTGACGGACAAGGGCTGCCAGGGCTTCATCTCGTGGACCGGCGACGGCTGGGAGTTCAAGCTCACCGACCCTGATGAGGTGAGTCTCGTCACTTGCAGGTTCAGGGCCCATCCAGCTGTGGCAGTTCCTGCTCTGACGAAAAAGATAAGATAAGATAAAGATAAAAAATAGTTTATTCAAGTAGGCATATTACAATGCGCTTATGAACGTCAAATAAACCTTTACCGGCTCCAACCGTACACCTCTGCCCCGAGAAGATTTAAATCCCCCCTCAATTGGAGGAGGGTATCCCAATATGGGACCGGCAACAAACTCGGCGGGACACATCTTTTCAAAACATTATTACATCTTATAATTAACATGCATTACGAGTAATTAAGAAAAATACAATTTAAATTACTATAGAATTCATGCAATTAACGGGTTGGCTTAAAGTAATGAGAATTTTCGTTTGCGGAAATATTAAAAAAAAGACAATAGCTATGGGTTTTCGAAATTTTACAATGACAAACAAGAGCATATTTTAAATTACAAGAAAACATTATATATACAATAAACGTCTCCCACATCCGATTTCTCATAACGGTATTCAAACCCTCTGCGTCATGCTTTGGACAACGTTTTATTAACATTACATAACCGTTTTATTGCCGTTAATTTTAATTATTTCGGCATATTAGCTTGTTATCTATATCATGCCATCATTCACAATTGCTAACTGACTAAAAATTTTCATGAAATCTGCAATTGATTGATATTTTGAGAAAATTGTTTATGTATCATATTTTGGTAAAATGTATGCAATGACGTTTTTAACTGGTTTTAGGCTCTCGCGGAAAAACGACTTAACGTTTCCAACCCTAGAATATCCCCAAGACTTAAATCAATCGAAGAATTTTGGCAAATATTATATACTCTGATATGTATATTGCGATAGTAGGCAAAATATTATAGAATAAAATAAATTTTACCGTGTAATTACAAAACGATCAGTCAGAGAGTACTTGGTAGTTTGTCCAAAGTGAAAAGCAAACGGTCAGAAGCATGTTAAGTAAACTAACACAAGGGAGGCCAATTACTTCATTATTGAATTTGGTTCTAATGTTGGATATTGCATAGTTCTTCAATATAACATCCAGAAATCCATGGCCATTGTCTTTTTGTTTTTATGTCCGAAAACAAAAATTCTCATTACTTTAAGCCAACCCGTTATACTCAGTGAGTACATAACTTTATAGAATTTGATATAAAAAATAAACATATATGTACATGAAATCACAAATACGTAGCTCTTTCAGAAAACATATCAAATCTTACAAAAGGAAAAGAAATTAAAATCAATAAAAGAAATGAGAATACATATTAAAGGTAAATTAACAGATAAATTTGGAGCTGCGCTAATGCTGGTACGAAGATCTTAAGCTTCCTATAATGTCAGCGAGATTTTACATATTTGTCTGACTGGAACCAATAGGCTCGCAGTTGCATAGTGAGAGTTGCTTAGGGAAAATCTTCATGTTTAACCTAATCTCCTAAGAAAAACGTTTTTAACAGAGCACTGCTAACCAATCTTGATCCATCTACCTACCCTACATTTAATCTTATGGCAATTACTTAAATACAGTTATCCACATCGCTAACTAACAAATTGGTAAACCTTATTACAAAGAAATAAAGAGTACTTTAGGAATATTCGAATATGCTCTAACATTATTCTGTATTGCAGGTGGCGCGACGCTGGGGCATTCGCAAGAACAAGCCTAAGATGAACTACGAGAAGTTGTCGCGCGGGCTGCGCTACTACTACGACAAGAACATCATCCACAAGACCGCCGGCAAGCGCTACGTCTACCGCTTCGTCTGCGACCTGCAGAGCTTGCTCGGGTAAGATAAAATGACACTCTTGGTGGCCGATTTGAACTGCAACCTGACGCCCTGACGCCATAACCTCCCGTCCGACTCAAAGAGCGCAATCAAAGGGTTACCACCTTGTGGGCTTTCTGTAAGGTTGGCTACATTGCTAATAAAAGTAATATAGTTGGTCAAACCAATTTGTCAGTCAGTAAGAACCAGGAAAACTATAGGTACTCATCCTTTTCTTTTGGGTGCTAGTGTAAGACAAAGATAGTATGATTCTCTCTGTCTATGATTGAATGGAGACAGTCCTTTGACAAACTATAAATCTAATCCGAATCACTTCGGGATTCTGAGAGGGCGAGAGAGATGATGTTATTAAAAAGACAATACAAAATGTTTCTTGATTAGGTGTGTGTGTTTTCTCATTTCTGTAGTGTCTATGGATCAATGAAATATTTATATAAATCATATTTGTTAATTGTTACAGAATCTCGCCAGAGCAACTGCACGCGATGTACGAACCGAAGATGGAAAAGAAAGACGACGACTGAACGCACACGTCATCACTCACCCGCAGAAACGCACCGATCTGGCACGCTGCCATATATCATTTAAAAAAAAAACATTCGGAACTCCATATTGTCTATGAAATTTTCAAATGTCTCTTATACTCTGGCAAACCCACTTTCTTAGTAGAAAAAGGCAAGAAATTCAAATTTTCTATAGGCGGACAACCCGTCGCGCCTACATTTTTAAATTTGCCCCTTTGTCTACTGACGAAAATGGCTTGCCCAACTTTAAATGCAATATCTTGTGATAAGAGCGTGTACTGGCCCATTTCAAAGCTGCAACGATCATCACATTAATAGAGATTTGCTCGCGTACACGACCTTAAGTTCTTTCAAGTCTATTCAGTTTTGATCTCATAACCAGTGGATTTCACGAGGCTTCGCCGAAGCTTAGCGGACCTAAGTGGTTCAGGGTACTATTAATCATCTAAACACATTATTATTTATTAAGTCCCAGAAACCAACGGTGCCTTACACTTCATGACATTATTGACTGTTATTCGGAATCATTCATTTCCATTTGTTTGCATCAAAAGTCAAGTTTGCGACAGTATTAAGATGCTTCATCTATTATTGTATTGAAATTATAAATCTGAACGTTTTGGCTTCAACGTTTCTGTCAGCACCATGAAACGAACACGATTATGGATACTTGAGTACTGAAATAGTAAAATTCTGCTATAAATTTAATGGTAACTGTAAATATAAGTTAATTTTGTTAGGTACTTTATAAAAATAATTAGGTATTATATTATAGTAAGTATTAAGTGTTGTATGTTTGATTCGCAAGTTGTTGCAATATGCTGTAAGAATAAAGCATAGTTAGAATCGAATGGTGAAGAAAGTTTTTTTTTAAATTATACGCAAAATATTTTAAAAAGTCCAAAGATTGTAAAATCTGTATAATTAACTCTATACCCACCAATTGGTAACAGTTTAGTAAACTACCAAAGGGCTTACTCTAACCTTCGGCAGGGGGTTTACTACGGTTTCAATTCTCTTTTTGCAATGCCATTTCTGACTAGTTAAAATGCACCCAAGGGCATGGGCATAAAGTTCATTTTCGCATGCCCAAGGGCTCGTCCAAAAAGAAATTATTGACACACCGGGCGACACCGTCGCTGATCTCGTGGTAACGGAATGTAACGTCTTACTAGTAATGAAATTAATTAGTTGTATTATTTTCAATTTTTATAGCTCCTAGCATACACCGAAGATATTTCGATAAGGTTTATTTTGTAAAATATTTTTCCTCCATCAATATCATACTTGCCTACGAATAGGTATGTGCAATGTGCAAAATTAAATTAAGTTGGACTATGCCTGTTAAGCGCAGAACACACGGAGCGTACCGCTGTGCGGTTGCTGATGCAGTGTGTTGTGTGCTTTATTTAGTGTCTCCACTGTCTTGCGCGGGTGCACGCCCATCGCGGATAAAAATCCGTCGCACGCGTCCGCGCCAGTTGGCGTTGCTCATACTATTGTTCGTTCACCCGCGCAAGACAGCGCAGGCACTTAGTTGCGGTGCTGTTCACTCTATGTTAAACTTCCTACTGAGAATGTTGTCTTCCCCGTTGTCCCAGTGTCTGCAGACAGGCCGCTAGGCCCCTATATTTCTGCAAGCGACCTGCCATTACGAAGTGAGACCTATTTTGTAGTTATGGCCAAATTTTGAATGTATAAGTGTCGTTGTATGTATTGATGGAAGATATAAAATTAAAAATATATATTTACGAAATCACTTGTTGTTTCCTTTGCATAACTGTAACTCCTTTTGTTTAGCCAAAGAGGATGGTCAATTTTAACAGAAATCATATTGTATTGCCATTTTAAACATAAGTACATATCCCCTCAACTGTGGGAGCGCCTTTCAGGCGGTCATAAAATTGGCGGTTTATCTGTGGCTCAACCTGCCAGGTTCGCATAATTTGCGCCTAAACTTAAGGTAAAATATCAGTGAAACATATGATTACCTCGCTCTGACATATTTAATCGTGGAGTGAATGAAGCAAGACAGCTAGCAACCGAACATTTGAATGTTCAACGGTTGAAAAAGTCGTTATCTTTCGTCAGTCAAAAACAGCCACTGTGACGAGTAGGATGTTACGTGTTTTTATAGTAAAATTGTGGATTTTTATGGTGAAACCGTTAAAAAGCTGAGGAAATGTCAGTAAACTTTTGTTAATATTATGTTTGGGTGTGTTTTTAGAATAATATAAGTGCTAAAGGTGTGAAGAAATGACATGCCAAGTCATAGCCGAAATTTTCTTACTCGGTTTCTTATTATTTGTATAAGTTTTACTATGTCTCAAAACAATCATAATATGTCGTAGTTCATATAGATTATATTAAATACAATGAAATTAGTTTAAAATCTGTTTAAAGTGAATAATAGCTATCAAACTAAATAACGGTCGGCACATAACCTCTCGGGCTGTCGCAACAGACTGGACGAGCACCTGCCAGGCTGTCGCCACAGACGGCGCTGTCATGTTACTAACGCACGTTTGCATAGCATGGACATTCCACTTACTAACTAATTCTACGATACTTCTCTTTCCACATAGGCTATAATAACACAGCTCAGCGCAACTGTAATGAGTGAGAGCAAGGGCTGGACTTTTAATTTGTAAGAAATTATAGTTTGGTCCATGAAGTCATTATACTGAGATTGACGAGTATAAAAAATTTAATATAAATTAATTATGCAAGGGTTTTAATATGGGTACTAGGCGACAGTGATGATGATGATGATAATAATAATGATGGTGGTGGGGTTTGCTATTAAGATTTTAGGTGTTACTCTTCACACATTCTGAAATATCCCTTTATTGCTCTTACGGTCTAGGTATGTCCATATTAATCAAACCATATAGATGTGATTTGGTCTATATTTGTCTTGTTTTCAGATCAAGTTTTTAGATGTTTTTTGTTTAATAAGAACAAGTGCGATTATTTATTATTAAATATTGTTTCATTAATACCCTGAGAAACGGAATTTCTTTGGATTAAGGCTGCTGGTTGCTGTGATTTTTCAACATTTTGTGGGCTATCAATGGTGCATGAATAAATAAAAGCATTTTTTAAACATTTCTTACCATATAACTACTGCACCTGCATTACTATTACTTTGGCCACAGATAGTTTACAACTTAAATTTCTTATTTATGTATAAAATTATTACATAGGGTGTGGTAGGACTCCACAATGCATGTAATTAGAAACTTATTTACGTGCGCCATTTCTAGGGCAGACATAATTTCAATAAAGTTTTCAAATGGTATATTTCATGTATTTAATTGATAAGCCTGACATTTTATGTTTTTTTCATGTGTATGATTACATTATGTACATTATTAGAGTAACAGATACGCCTAAAAACTGTTTATTTTTTTATTACAATAGAAAATGAAAGATACATTTCGGTACCTATAATTTGAATTCGACTGTACAGTTATTTTATGTTAGTTTAATGGTCGTAATTTTAAGTAGCAGTTAGATAATTAAATAAAGAGCAGAAAAAATACAAACTATAGACTGTATCATTGTAAAAAACGGAATAAATCGCAATTTTCCACTTGCACGTGGACCTAGAAACCCTGTCTGTGGAGCAGACCCCTTAGGCTGCCACAGATGAGGGGGAGCGGCCATATTCATCTCCCACAGCTGAGGGGATAATAAACTAAGTGCGACAGAGAGGCAACACGTCGAACGTAGTTCGAGGTAGGCCATCTGATTGCGTCTTATCCAAAGAATACAATACTTGATTGTAATGATTGTCTCGTTGTAGGAAAGAATTAAAACAAAAAGTTGTTGACTACGAAACCCATTGTTACAAACCATTTTAGATTTTATAATAAGAATAGAAATCAATAAATCCTGAAGAAAAGACCACCATATGTATCTATCCCACGGGCTATCTACACGAACGAGTTTATATGGAGATTTGGAGATTACTATGAAAGTGAAGGAATCGTTACGGATATCCATTCGATACTTCCAAATCAATCACGCTCGATCTCTCGGAGTAGATATTTACTCCAAGCTCGATCTGGATACTCGATCCCAAACAAAGAATATAATACTCACTAGGAGATCCCAAAATCCCAAAGCTCAATCCCCCGTACAACCTCTGTGATCCAGATTTATTGTGTAGGATGATATTTTTTTGCACCATCTTACACAAATCTAACAAATCTTGTCAGTAGAAAAATGCGCAAAATTCATATTTTCTATGAGACGATATCCCTTCGCGCTTACATTTTTCAAATTTGCCGCCTTTTTCTACTGGGAAGATCTGCTTATTAAGCAACTATATTATTTCTACTACTCTTTGCACTCGATCTGGATTTTTTTTCTAACTTTGAAACAAAATAAAAAATTCTGGCAAAATAATCCAGCACCCAAAGCAGAATATATATTTTTTTTAAATACAACTGTCAGTCAATGTCTGTCAACGTCAATGTCATTATTGTCATTTGGTGCAAGGCCCCTACGTTTATTGTTCTATTTGACGCCGCAGCAACTAGTATCATTTCTCTCTCCTCGCTCTTATAAAATGCCATTTGTCAAAAAAGGACAACTATACTGTTGACAAGATGGACTTCAAATCCAAGTGGCCCCTTTTTAGGCGACCCAGGTTGTGCATGTGTGCGTAAAAACGTATATGTGTGCTCTTTTAGGGATGTGAAAAGTCGATTTTAATCATGTTATATATCGATAAACGCTACACAGCGGAACGAAATAGCGATTAATTGAAGCTTCAATATCTTCGTTAAACATAAACATAATTGAAATGCTAATGGATAATGAATATATTAGAATGTAATAAAATAATTCAATTATTGCGGACCACCTATTCTAGTAGGTATTTATGTATTTTAATTAAATATCTGAACTTTCCCTTGGTTCTTTCCTGGGGCGTGACTATAAAATTGTGATCTGATAACCACAATAAAGAAAAAAGGCGTTTTTGTTCATTTTAGGTATAGTTAAACCTTTGAAGTAAAATTAAAATTGCAAGAAATGTCGGTAGTTTATCGATATGACTTTATCGACATGGCTACAGCAAAGTGGGTCGCTTTGTTAATCGTACACTAAACAAAAAGTGGTCCCACTGACAGCTCGCTTGGAAGGCATCTGTATATATTCTTATATCTATGATTTGGTGGTAATTTTTAGGTTATATCGTAACAATAGCATTTTACACAATTTTGAATAGAAATAAATAAAAATGCGCATAACGCAAGTGTTGAACAGACAACATATTGGATTTATGTTTAAGAAGCATTGGAAAATACAAGGAAATCGCGTTCCTATTGAGAGTGGTGTTGCAGACAAGTTAAAAGCCAAAGGTATTCCTGTTGTGGATGCTCTCGAGTTTGTGAAGGAAAAGCCCGAGCATACAGAACCGTAAGTATTATACGCGTGCAATGGAATACTGATCTATAACTTCCGGATATCGTAATAAGGCATATAAATTGTAATACTTTCCTTTTCAGCATTGAAATAGTAGGTCAGTACGAAATACCACTGCCACTCGACGTTAACCATCCAGACTATAAAGAGAGACCATGTTACACCCTTAAGAGCAACAGTGTACTACTTGAAGGCGTTTCACAAGCTCAAGTTCTTACTAAAACAATCATAGCAGAGGATAGACTGCCATTAAAAATTGAAGAACTAGCGACAGTGCCTGCCCCAAAAGCTTTGCACGAATGCGTGAAAAAAGCGATCTTATCTGCAAACGTGTTTGATTGTGAACAAGAGAAATTGCCTAAAACTAAGGACCCTGAAAGGCCAGCCTTTACATTCCCAAGAATATTAGGAATTACAGACAGGAGACGAAAGTAAGACATATTTTTTTACTTGCTCCACTTTAATGGATGTAACAGTTCTATGTTTCACTGGCAGAGAATTCATTATGTAATAAATTTTGTTATTTAGTGCACCTCAAAATATAAAGTGCCATTGATCTATGTAGAAGTATATATAATAATTAATTCTATCTGAATTCTGTACACAACTGATATAAATTAACTTGTAAATAACTCTTGCGCCTTGTTGATTTAATGTTTTGTCCCTTTCAGCCTCATCTTGACCAACAAACTACTTCAACTTGTGGAGCGCAGCAGCGACTCTGAAGTCACACAGACAAAATATGTGTCAAATGATGTCGAGAGCCACACAACCTTTGATAAGGAGGATGAACTCATCCAGTTCCAAGACCTCTCACATATACTGGTCACAAGCAATAAGCCTCTAAAACATGAGGTTGCTGGGACTGATATACCATATGTTGAAATACCTGACTTGTATCCTGTCAAACATACAGCCACTCTGCCTCCAGAACATTTTTATACTGAGAAGAGCATATATCGTAAGTTTTAGATTGTTATATTTTTCTTGTAACTGATTAAAATTAAATAACAATGCTTCTATCTTCTAAACTGGTATTCAAAATTATTTATTTGAGATAGCAGTATTATGGTATAAAACCTATTATTACTATAAATAGGATCCCTTCAGCAACTGCAACCAATACTCTTCTTGCTCCATGACACAGAATGGCTATCCTAAAAAAAGATGCCTATAATTGCATCTGGGTGGATCAACTTTTTTTGTTTCATCAGCCAGGTAACAATAGTAGCATAATGAAGCTGTCTAGTTTCTTGGTTTCTTGGTTGTTTGGACTTATGTACGAAATATCATTTGATATTTACTAGTCGCTTTTCGGTGAAGGAAACCGGACTAATCCCAATAAGGCCTAGTTTTCCCTCTGGGTTGGAAGGTCAGATGGCAGTCGCTTTCGTAAAAACTAGTGCCTACGTCAAATCATAGGATTAGTTTTCAAGCAGACCCCAGGCTCCTATGTGAGCCGTGGCAAAATGCCGGGATAACAGGAAGAAGAAGAGTTTCTTGGAAGAAAGAAAGAGTTGATTCACTTATTTAATAACCACCATCTTACCCATACATTATTGGAGTTATGGTAATAAGATTGCCGACTTGTTTTCAGAGCATGTCCTTAAAAGAAAAAGCAATCTTCAAAATTAAAACTTTAAAAATGATGCTTGATGAAAATTTATGTTGATTCCAGCATTCAAGCCTACTGTATCTGTCAAGCACCCGCACACGACGTGGCTCCATTTCAACAAGACAGAAGTGAACAACATCTATGAGACACCTGTTACTCCTAACCAGGTCTTGGGCAGGTCACTCACACACGCCTTCACGGTAGCCACTGCGTACGCCAAACAACTTCATGGGGTAATTATCTTTTGACTGGATTACGTTTTTAGGGTTCCGTACCCAAAGGGTAAAACCGGACCCTATTACTAAGACTTCGCTGTCCGTCCGTCCGTCCGTCCGTCCGTCCGTCCGTCCGTCCGTCCGTCCGTCCGACCGTCCGTCCGTCTGTCACCAAGCTGTATCTCACGAACCGTGATAGCTAGACAGTTGAAATTTCCACAGATGATGTATTTCTGTTGCCGCTATAACAACAAATACTAAAAACAGAATAAAATAAAGATATAAATGGGGCTCCCATACAACAAACGTGATTTTTGACCAAAGTTAAGCAACGTCGGGCGGGGTCAGTACTTGGATGGGTGACCGTTTTCTTTTTGCATTTTTTCCGTTTTTTTTTGTGTTATGGTACGGAACCCTTCGTCCGCGAGTTCGACTCGCACTTGCCCGGTTTTTTCTTGTAGGATTATAGATGCTGAAAATTTACAGCTTTATTATTTCTAGTTGGTGATTGACGGTTTTTAATAATTTGATAAATACTACCTTGACACAAATGGAACAAAAGTTCAGCATAAAGTTCAGATGTAGCGCTTTTTGTACGAGTACTGAGACTGGCTGAAATAGCATGACACATTCGCATGTTTCCGTGAAAATACGATTCTAAAGGTTTATGCACTACATCTGTTGGTATGTATAACAAGCTGCCCAAGGTGCTTGTAATAGACTATGACTATTATGACAAGGTACAAAATCCAATGATTAAAAATCATCCATTAACCTTTTAACCGCCAGCAATTTTTAATCGAGCGTTCTCGTGTCGCCACCGACAGTAATTGTACCACGCAGAATAAGGTTGGCATAGTTACGGGAGTTATAAATGTGCTGTAAAAACCAAATCAGATCTTTGTCTTATTTATCAGACTGTGGCGAAATGAGCTGGATATGTAATGTCTTATATATCAGACTCTGGCGGTTAAAGGGTTAATTACGAATTAGAAGTAAACAAAAGCAGGTTTATAGCATGTTCATCATTGTCATAGTCATGGACTGTCATGGACACTGAATTTCATTCATCATTTTGGCATTTTCATAGTCATGGACACTGAATTTCATGTCAAATATCAGTTACAAGACTGAGAATATATTACTTAATTACTATATAAAAACCATTGCGTGACTGACTAACAAATAATTTAAAAGTAAAACCAATCTCTTAAGTTGGAATAAAACTACATGACACGGGAATTTGCTTTAAAGCATATAGTGAAATTTAGAAACTACTATTGCAATTAAAATAATTTATTTTCAATCTTACTGTCACTAATTTCTTACACTTACTTACAGGAGAACGTAAAGGATTTACCTGAACCAGTATACGTCAACTGCATCCAAACTGATGGGCAACTGTATCATTTCGGAGTGTTCGAATTGAACACCTTAAACGTTGATGGGAAGGAAGGAACAAAAAATGTATGGTACTGCAAGAACAACATGAAGTTGTATGACTCGAGCCGTTACTTCAGTGGGATGCCTGTTCTAGAAAATTATAACCCTAAAATATACGGATATATCAACGCTTTCTATAACTGTTAAGATATTGTAGTTTCTGTAGCAAATAATAATCGTAGGACTAAATCACTTTTGTTTTACTTTAAAATACCTAACCTAAACTGAAAATCGTAGTTCAAGACCAAAAAAAGTAAGACAATATTGCCACTGCAACAATTGTTTGTAAAATAGTAAATTCCTTTTTTATAAATAAACACGCTAAGATAATTTATTTATTGGTAATTTTACTACTACGATTTAAAAAAGTACTTTTATTTACATAATACAAGACAAATAAATAAATACAAGACGCGCTAGTAAAAAGTGGCAACATTGTCTTACTTTTTTTGGTGTTGAACTACGATTTTCAGTTTAAATGTGATGACAGAAAGTAAAGTATTATCATATTGTATTCATGTGCATATCTCTTTATATTTACAGGAACATAAATACATTTATTTATGATTAGAATACACAATGCTTACGTTTACCGAAACACTTTTTACATAAATAGTAGTTTTAAGAAATTGGAACAAAAAGTTCTATAAAAGCTCATTTATCCAAAGTGAATTTTTGCAGTCTACGTCTTCTCAGCTCCTCGGCGTCGGCGTCAGTCTTCTCTCTGCAAAAAAAAACATGTACTTCAGTTTATTATTGACTTACTTTAAAAGGAGCTTATGGAGCATACATGGATAAGTAGTAGTCAGATTCCAATGAGGTTTGATGCCAACAAGGAGGCTCCACTTCACATGAAAGCATGTGTCTGTCTGTCTCCGCCTCACATAGAGGCGGATTATTGTTGGGCGCGATCCTCAGTCATTTAGTGCAATGATCAGCTAAGCATATAGGCCCCGTGCATGAACTATAGGGGGCAGCATAGGAGCCGTCAGATTTTTGGCGCAAGGCGTATATGTGTCGTTTATGTTTCCGATGCAGCCCTTAAGATGGCAGAACCTACTATGCACAAGGAAACACCGAGAACGGTAGACGGTAGGTAGCACATGCTTTGGCAATGTACATGTGCACATATGTTGCCGATTCAGGCCAAAAGATAGCAGACCCTCCAACGCGCACGGTCCCTATAAAGGCCCCTGTACACATTGGGCCTGTCTGGGGGACGCATTTATGCGTTAGAGGGAGCAAGTGATATTGCTATCTCATTCTACCGCATGGCTGCGTCCCTTGGACTGGCCAATATGTACAGGGGCCTTAAAATGTGTATGTTGTCTGTACCTGTCAGTATCTAAAGCGGCAGGTCGCAGTGTCGGCGCTGGGGACGCTTTGCTAGACGAAGGAGTGGGCGAGGGCGGCCGCGGGCCGGAGCTGGAGGTGCTGGGCACCACGTCGGG
The DNA here is from genome assembly GCF_963556715.1 of Cydia fagiglandana. Lineage (NCBI taxonomy): Eukaryota > Metazoa > Arthropoda > Insecta > Lepidoptera > Tortricidae > Cydia > Cydia fagiglandana. The sequence goes on along the minus strand of NC_085949.1, from coordinate 10,669,194 downwards.
CTCGGTCTTTGGCGTGGGAGCGGACTTCGGACCCTCCGCGGGCTCGCCGGATCTAAACATCAACATATAAGGATAAATAACAAGAATAACGGACAGAGATTTGTGTATTGCCAATAGGGTATTATACAGTATTAAAAATAATAGTACATTACTACAGAGGCCGGGACGAAAGGGGTTGCCGGCCGAAGACATATAGACGGATACGTACGGACGGATAGGTCTGAGCGCGGGCAACCCCATTTCCCGCCGAGGTATGTATAGTGCTTTTCTCAAACATGCAATGAAATAAATAAAATAAAAAATCCACGAAACCCACGTTTTATTTATCGAAAAAACTAAAAGTAAACTACACCCAAAATATAACCAACACGTACCTATATCATTATCACGCGTATGTTTTACACGAGTCGTGTATTTTTACTACCCGTATATTTTCATGTATCTTTGATTTTTTCGCCTTGTATCCGTCTGACTGTCGTTTTCGTCACATAAGTTTACATAGTCTTTCATGTTGATATCATGTTTCACATACATCGTTGCTTTATGCATGGAGTAAATAAGTATAATTTCCAAATTTCCACAGTGTTGACGAATTTGTAGTTACATTCATTTAAAATATGCCACAAAACTGTTTCTAATAAACTGTAAACCATTTTTCTTAGTTTCTCAAATAATAAAATTGCCATAAGCAACCAAATACATACTTCGTCTTTGACTTGGCGGCAGAGGCAGCAAGTTATTTAAAATCAATTCTGCTTACGCTGCAAATTCCAACACCTACGATTACAATTCATATTCATTTCATTATTTCGTCGGAACTCATATTAAAGTCAAAAAATCAACAACGCACCATAAATCCAATAAAACAGAATGAATAATTTTCAACTTTACCTCCATAACAATTTAATAGTACATTACTACAGAGGCCGGGACAAAAGGGGTTGCCGGCCGAAGACATATAGACGGCCGAGCGAAGCGAGGCCGGATAGGTCTGAGCGCGGGCAACCCCATTTCCCGCCGAGGTATGTATAGTGCTTTTCTCAAACATGCAATGAAATAAATAAAATAAAAAATCCACGAAACCCAAGTTTTATTTATAGAAAAAACTAAAAGTAAACTACACCCAAAATATAACCAACACGTACCTATATCATTATCACGCGTATGTTTTACACGAGTCGTGTATTTTTACTACCCGTATATTTTCATGTATCTTTGATTTTTTCGCCTTGTATCCGTCTGACTGTCGTTTTCGTCACAAATGTTTACATAGTCTTTCATGTTGATATCATGTTTCACATACATCGTTGCTTTATGCATGGAGTAAATAAGTATAATTTCCACAGTGTTGACGAATTTGTAGTTACATTCATTTAAAATATGCCACAAAACTGTTTCTAATAAACTGTAAGCCATTTTTCTTAGTTTCTCAAAGAATAAAATTGCCATAAGCAACCATATACATACTTCGTCTTTGACTTAGCGGCAGAGGCAGCAAGTTATTTAAAATCAATTCTGCTTACGCTGCCAATTCCAACACATACGATTACAATTAATATTAATTTCATTATTTCGTCGGAACTCATATTAAAGTCAAAAAATCAACAACGCACCATAAATCCAATAAAACAGAATGAATATTTTTCAACTTTACCTCCATAACAATTAAAAAAAATCATTACGCGTGTTTGAGTAGACCTTTTTACCGCTAACGTTTAGATGAAATATTTTAAAGATTTTGATTTGTGTAGTTAAATTTATAATTTAAAATTATAGAATGTATTATTTATTAAGTTCATGTTGATTTTATACAAATAAAACTGCAAATTATAGCAAACATTGTTTTTTGTTTTTTTTTATAGGCGTAGTGGCAGAGTGTCATTACGAACCATAAAGCAATAACTGCCTCTAGTTTTTTTTAATGGATGAATGCCACGATGCTGTGTCACAAATATCTGTGAAATGAAAATTAAAAAAGAGGACTTTGCCGGCCTAGGCCTGCAAGATGTGTATGAAATTCCATTAACGACCTTTTGTCCTAGCCGCACCTGAAACGTCATACTTCGCAGCCTATTATAAGGAACATAACATCAATATTTCATTGCATGTTTGAGAAAAAAATATAACTACGCGTGTTTGAGTAGACCTTTTTACCGCAAACGTTTAGATGAAATATTTTAAATGTTTTTATTTGTGTAGTTAAATTTATAATTTAAAATTATAGAATGTATTATTTATTAAGTTCATGTTAATTTTATACAAATAAAACTGCAAATTATAGCAAACATTGTTTTTTGTTTTTTTTTTATAGGCGTAGTGGCAGAATGTCATTACGAACCTTATAGCAAATACTGCCTCTAGTTTTTTTTAATGGATGAATGCCACGATGCTGTGTCACAAATATCTGTGAAATGAAAATTAAAAAAGAGGACTTTGCCGGCCTAGGCCTGCAAGATGTGTATGAAATTCCATTAACGACCTTTTGTCCTAGCCGCACCTGAAACGTCATACTTCGCAGCCTATTATAAGGAACATAACATCAATATTTCATTGCATGTTTGAGAAAATTATTTTACACCACGCATGAAATAAAGAACCATATAATTATTAGAAAAACACAGATAGGAGCTATTTTTAAACACATGTTCTATTTATTAAATCGGATAGAAATATAAAAAGTAGGTGAGTTGCCCGTGACGTCACGATGTAATTAAAATCCATATTAGCAAATCGTTTTGACAGTTCTAAAAAAGTAACTGATTTGACTAGTAGGAAACCAAGCGTGCGTCGTTACACTGTCGCGCACGAGAGATTACATCAGTGAAAGCCATGGCTAGAGACTTTTTCATAATTAATAACATACCATCCGTATCATAATAAACAGATAGCAGATGCAGGGGACCTATCCAATATCTTTGTCCAATGTGTATTTTGTTCCACATTTTGCTTAATGAGAGAGTGAGACGCAATGACGGAACCCTTAGTAACTCACAGGTCAGTTTGCGTGGCTACGTTGGCACTGTTCTGCGGGTTGGCGACCGCGGAGTACTGCTGCATCAGGAGCACGGACGCGTCCAACATCGCCTGGATCTCACGGAGCAGCTGTCAACATGTTGGTTTATTTAGTAACTCACAGGTCAGTTTGCGTGGCTACGTTGGCACTGTTCTGCGGGTTGGCGACCGCGGAGTACTGCTGCATCAGGAGCACGGACGCGTCCAACATCGCCTGGATCTCACGGAGCAGCTGTCAACATGTTGGTTTATTTAGTAACTCACAGGTCAGTTTGCGTGGCTACGTTAGCACTGTTCTGCGGGTTGGCGACCGCGGAGTACTGCTGCATCAGGAGCACCGACGCGTCCAACATCGCCTGGATCTCACGGAGCAGCTGTCAACATGTTGGTTTATTTAGCCATTTAAACATATAACACAATATTTACGGTAATAGTACAAACTAACTAAAGTATTAAAAAAAAAAGTAAAAAAAAGTAAAAGTATTAAAAGTAGTGTACGTATGGAGGTCCAAGGGGGAGGCCTATGTTCAGCAGTGGACATCTTATGGCTGAGTTGATGATGATGATGAACAAAAGTATTAGGTAAGTATATAATAAGTAGTTTCATTGATAAATATTTCGGAATCAAGAAAAGAGTGGAAAATGACCTCAACTAAGTATCAGTGAGGGCGGGAGAGTGATTGGCGAGCAAAGCGAATGAATTGTAGTTTATAAATGAATTATTCTATCTCTTGAATATTAACATCAAATTATGCTCGTAACGTAACTCTCTAGATCTCGAAGATGATTAGTAATGTCCAAAAACTTCGAATTCGCATGTTCAGAAATAAAATTATTTTATTTATAACATTTTATTTCTTTTAAGCTTCATAAAACCGAAAAGAACCCTTAGCATAAAATGTTCTAACCAAAAACAAAACAAAACACAATTATATAAATAAACTGACCAAAAGCCTCGCCTCAACGTTTCTCCTCTCGGTGCCTTCCAATCTTCTAAGTTCGTCCTCGGTGAGATTAGCTAGCGCGGCCGACCGCGGCGGCGGCGGCGGCGCGGCCCAGCCCATGCCCATCGGCATGCCCGGCATGCCGGGCATACCCGGGATACCCGGGATACCCATGCCCATGGGCATTGGGCCCATGCCCATCATTGCTGTTGACAACACATGTGGTTATTGACGCGAGTTGACTTTGATTAGTAATTACAAATGGGTATACACAAATGAAGACTTTTCTGTACCTATACTGCAAAACGTAATTCAAGACCAAAAAAAGTAAGAAAATGTTGCCACTGCAATAATTTGTTTGTAAAATAGTAAATTCATTTTGATAAATAATCACGCTAAGATAATTTATTCATTAGTAATTTTATCTACACACATATCATAAACTGTCTATGATGCCTTCAAAATTCGTAAATAATGGCCCACATTACGATAAACTGTTTTGTCACAGCAAATTTCTTATCTGTGAAAATGTGGTAATAGCTCATTACTATATCAAAATCGATTTGGTAATGCATTTCAAATTTCGAACATCTCTGAAAAAAAAGCAATTTGATTTGACCCCTATTCTAATATCAGTTGAGATGACGTTTTATTCGAAATCAAATGACAATTGCATACAATATTGACAAATCTCGCATGTAAGTTGGTATCGGACGATATGGTAATCGACCCCGACTCTAGTTTGTCTCTGAATTAAAAAAAACTACGGATGCGTGACGTGCGTGAAAAAAGTTTTCATTTGCCGCCATTTGACGTACAGTTTATCTTTTCATTAGTTTATAAGTAAAAAATAACTTGTTTTGTTGTTTTTAAAGGAACTATAACAAAAGTTTCGTGTAAAATGTGCGATAAAGATATTTCGGAGAAGCCATCTCTTATCCGCGAGTTCCGCCAGAGAGGAAAGTCGGCTGAAATATGAAGTTAGTGAATACATCATAGAAAGTTTATAATATGTGTGTAGATAAAGCAGTGTATGTAACTGTACATAATTAGGCATTAAAACACTCGTGTGATACTATTATGAAACTCATTTCATTCGTTTCATAAACCCACACTCGTATTTTAATGCCTTTTATTATGTAGCAGTCACATAAACTACTATTACTCATACTATTTAAAAAAGTACTTTTATTTACTTATTTGTACATAAATACAAGACGCGCTAGTAAAAAAGTGGCAACATTTCTTACTTTCTTTGGTCTTGAATTACGTTTTGCAGTATATTTACTCATAAGTTAATAATTTAGTTTAGGAACAAATATTTGTGTTCATCCATCACACTAATAAATGCCCTAACCGGGATTCGAACCCAGGACCGTCAGCTTCACAGGCAGGATCACTACCCACTAGGCCAGACACATATGTAAGTCACATACACACACACAGTTAACAGAAAATAAGTACATACTAGTATTAACTTTCGGGAACAGATTGGCATGTATTATTTCGCGAAAAAGGAAGGCATGGTGTTTACGTGATGTTTCGGTTTGGTGTGTGATTTGAGCTATTTTAAGGCATAGCCAAATTGGAAAATTACTATTTTCCACGGCGCGGTTCTTGCTGTGATAGCAGCGTGGTGAAAAAAAATAATATTAAGGCGGCAATTACGGAGTTTTGAGCACTGGAAGTATGTTACGCTGGTAAGCGCCACTTGCACCATTTCACTAGCCCGGGGTTATAAAGTTAAACCTGGAGTTACCATGGTTACCAGTATAATTTGACATTAAGTTAAACGGTTTAACTGGTTAACCCCGGGTTAGTGAGATGGTGCAAGTGGGCCTAAGTTTAAGGTCTGAGTGGACGCTCGAGTTGAGCATGCAGCGGGGCAGAGCGTGCGGCGTCCATGTTATACAAATGCAAACGTATAGGAGCGGCCTTAGTGCACGCTGCTCAAATCACTTGTGAGCCCGACGCCACGCTGCACGCCTCGCCGACCGCTCCGCTTTGAGCGTCCACTCAGGCCTTACACTTACACTTAGGGCCCGTTGCACCAACCACATTTGACAGACTGATCAACGTCAGCCGGCGCGCCCCGGCGCATTACTATGAAACTTTCCATACATAAAAATTTAGCGAACTCTTTAACGATACGAACAGTTTGATGCAACCGACCCTTAAGGCCTGTGCACACCGGCTGCGTGTGCGTGACGTGCACGTGCGCGTGCGGCGTTGTAGTATACAGATCCTTATGAGAGACGGCACACCGCTTGCGTGACGTTTGCGTGTGCGGCTCCAATATTTTAGCGCACGCACACACGCACGTCACGCACACGCAAGCCGGTGTGGCTCGGCCTGTAGTGTTGGTGTTAGTACTCACGCGGCGGCATGTTGGGTTGCGGCGGCGGCGTGGCGTCGTGCGGCGGCGGCGGCGCGGCGGCGGCCGGCTCCGGCGCGGGCGCGCGCAGTACGTTGAGGCGGCACGTGGGGCACGTCTGCTGCCGCTGGAACCACAGCCGGAGGCACGCCGCGTGGAATATGTGGTTGCAGGGGAGCTTCTTTGCGCCTGCAAATATATCGGACGACAATGTCATTCAACTATTATTACCAGGGGTGAGAAACTCTTCGACCAAACTCGTCTCCGCTCGGCTCAGTATTGCTCCGAGCAATTATTAGGGTTGACACAACTTGACGTCCCTTTGCGTGCACGACCACAGATAAGATAATGGCTAGAATTTTGACAACCCTAAATAGCCGAAAGAGATAGTGAAACCCTGAACCGCTGTCAAACTTCGGTTTTGTAGGAAGTTTCCTTTCTGTACGGCAGTACTATTATTTATTCTGTGTTATTACTACGAATAGTAATGACACAGAGAACTAGTATTTTGCGCCATGATTTGTTGACGGCCAACAACGGTGATAGCAAATAGTAGGAATTTCACGGCGCTTACAATATTTTGGTAAGTGGTACAGCTTAGGATTGCTACAATTTCATTATTTGGTATGGCTTCTCCATAGTAATAATACTAATAATAGGTAACTCAATGGACAATGTTACATTGTGTATTACCTAAACACATCGTTTTAATACACATCGTAGGAATGTCCCGCTCGACACCCAAGCCCCCGAAATCCCCGAATCCTCAGATTATTTTTCCTTTCTGGAAGTTCGTGAGAATAATTATGTGCTCGAACTACAGTTCTGAAGCTTTAGGCAATTTTTGCATAATATAATATGTCCCTATTTATATGTCAGACTTTATAAATTATGAATGAATACACGTTGCAAAAAAGTATTACGTACCTAACTACTTCATTTTTCCTACACATAATATATGTGACACACAGACACACATATGTGACGTACCACGGGTAAAGGTACCTTATGGCGGTTGGCGCTTACGCTATTATTAACGCCGCTCCAATATTATTGCGGCGCTATGCAATGTAAGCGCCAGCCGCCATAAGGTACCTTTTTCCGTGGAACGTCACATATAGCATTATCAGTTTTTATGAATAATCTAAAGCCCACGCTAAGAAATAAATAAGGCACATTATGCAGTGCGTGCATACTTGACTGACCTTCTAATCTAAATTACTCAATCAACAGATCATTTGCGAAAACTATGCGCAAAACGGTTTTAAACTGATCATCCATGCGTTTCATAATATCTACAAAGCCACAAGCACGCTCCAAACTCCGAAAAGTACCATACATTAACATGCACCAATTGCTTACATCATATTTAGGCCAAACTCCGATTAAGAGGATAGTAGACGACCGCTTCTCCAATCTCCATACAAACATAGTCCCCATTTTTCTCTTTGGTTATTGATATTATAGAAAATTTACACAAATCGATGTGTATTAAGGTGGATGTCTAGGGATGGGATGCCGATTATCAGCCAAAAGATGGCGTCACTGTGCACGAATTGTGGATTTTCACTATTTCTCCCAAAATACAAAGTTTCATAAGATGTGTTGATATGTGCGAAAACTATAAAAAATACTACATCCAAATCGAGACATGTTCAACTCAACATTGTCTCATTTCGTTATTACCGGAATCCAACTGCAAAATATTGCAATTTCTTGCATTCACGCACACTTACGTACTTAAAGTCACCTTAAAGTCAGTGTCAAATGTCAGCAGATTCGTAATGTTACAGTAAAGTAACCTAGAGGGCGCAGCGGATGAAATGTTTATTGTTGAAAAAAGATTGGAAATTAAATAATAAATTCTTGTTTGAGCAACGATTAAGAATTACAAGGCATTCAGAAGCAACTAATGTTTTCGACCATCAACTGTCATGTGCTCGTGGCACCCGTAGCCTCTATTTTGAAAAAAAATCAGATTGTAGCTAAGATACATGGTTCAAACCCCGACAATGCCAATTTTTTTTTATTTTATAATTTTAACATTCTCTTTTGAATTATTTTAAGCGTATGTTATTCTTCGAAACTAAACTTACGTGAGTAAAACATTTTCAGTAATTTGATTATTTTTTAATAATATTATGGGAAGATATATAAAAGTATTTTTATTTTCCGGTTTTCAAAGGATATAAATAATGATTAAAATAATTTAAAAAAAGTCATGCATGAGGCTAATTAGGATCGCAGAATAGGTACATAAGAAGTCAACTATCGACGAAGTATAGCTGGTCAAGCAGATCTTGTCAGTAGAAAAAGGCGGCAAATTTGAAAAATGTAGGCGCGAAGGGATATCGTTCATAGAATAGAATAGAATAGAATAGAATATCGTTTATTGCACCATGGTAAAAAACAAGTTGTTACAAAATAATAGTATCTCATGGACCCTAATAGGGTATGGCAAACATTTCCTTAATATAAGTAGGTACATATTAAGAAAAAATACTACAAACTAGCTTTATAAGTTTAGGAGATCAAAACTTATTTACTATAAACTAACTTATTTAACAAAACTGTCAGTGAGAAAATCGGTTACTGAATAATATGCTTTTTCAGCAAGGAACGATTTCAACTTCTTTGTATACGAAGTGTCACTTTCCACTGATTTTAAATAATTTGGGAGGTGATTATAATATTTTACTGCCGCATAATGAGGGCTTTTGCGGTATATTTCTAAGTTTGGCTGGGGTAATTCAAGTTTGTATTTTTGTCTTTTATTCTGTATCTCTTTGAACAAATGTATGTTTTTTCTTACATATATACATAACTCTAAGATGTAAAGGCATGGAAGAGTGAGTATGCCGTGTTTGATGAAATAAGGTTTGCAGCTATCCCAATTTCGGATTCCGACTAGCACACGAACGCATTTTTTTTGCATGACAAACAAGTCATGCACATCTGTGCTGTTTCCCCATGTTAAAATTCCATATCTGAACCATGAATTAGCGAAGGCATAGTAAGCGGCTAGTGCAGTACTGAAGTTAGTGGTTTTGCGAAGCGTAAAGAGTCCATACAAAAACTGTGATATCTTGGTTTTAGTGTTTAATATATGTGTTTTCCAGTTCATATGGTTATCGAGAGTAATACCTAAGAGTTTGAAATTATCTACTTCTTCAATTTCTGTGTTATTAAGCGATAATTTTAATTGTAATGGAGTTCTTTGGTAAGGATAAAATTGAATCAATTTGGTTTTGTTTGAATTTATTGCTAGATTATGGTCGCGCATCCACAGATTGATATGATTTAAGGTTTGTGTCAGTTTTAAATTAAAATTTTCATTATTTTTAAAATCAAAAAGGAGAGAGACGTCATCTGCAAAAAAATAGAACATTTGGATTTCGCGCCTTTTTTTACTGACAAGATTTGCTTGACCAGGTATAAAATAAAAGTTTCCAAAATTTTATTGAAATGATATACCTACATGAAATAATCAAATACAACACATTTACTTAAAATAACTTTTAAAATAAGGCATATAAAATTACCAAAAAGATGAAATAAAATAAATACAAAAAGAAATGAGTCTTTGTTCGTGGTTTGAACCCTGTCATGCTGTTCAACTTGTTAGACTTATACTCAATAGCTAAAAGCCACTAGACCATTTGACCATAGTAGACCCGGGCGAAAAATGCCTTCTTATTTAAGTAACCCATTACTGTCAAAAATATCAAGTTTGAATTGATTTGAAATATAATTTTTCATTGTCGACTTATTGACATCCAACGTTGCGAGCATGTTGTACTTTAAACCATTTGGCAACGTCGCACGCGGGGAAATCTTCTGAAAATGTATGTCCTTTTATATTTTGATATTTATGGATATATGAGGATTCTTCTACTTATGTTGCAAATTGATTAAATTATCGAGAGACAAGAACAAGAAATATGATTCGGTTAAATTGTGTTCTAATGTATGGGGAAGACAAACTAATTATAGCCAGCCTTTTATGAATGTAGTATGATACCTTAGGGTATGGTGCTTTACGCACACTAGCGTCCCTTCCCCTCCCCCTGACGCAACCCCCCCTTTTTGCATGAAATATGTCCCGGTTCACAGTTTTTTACATTTTTTGAGGAAAGTATATATTTTAGGAAAAAAGTGTCAATGAAAGAAATAATCCTTAATAAATTCTTAATAAAAAAGGTCTTATTCATTTTTTTATATGATGCACCTAATTCATGTATTAGCTTGTCAAAATTCGAAATAACATAGTTTTTACTTAGGATTCGAAACTCATTTATTATACACAGTGTAACACGAGGAACCCGAATAATTTTGACAGCGTATTCCTGATCATATTTAGATACAAAAATGTCCTATAAACTTTTTTGAAATGCGGCTAGTTTCAGAGTTAATACCAATTTAAAAAAAAAACAAGTTTCTATTGTTACATAGTTCAAAACGCCTTTTTGATGGCGATGTTGTTGTTTGGATTTAGTCTAAATATCCCTATTGATATGTCAAAAAGTGACAATTAAGTAACACGTTGCAAAAACTATGTTTTACGAAAAAAAAGTAAAAATCCATGTTAACTGACAAGTTTACCAATAACATTTACTTTTTATGTACATACATATATAATATATATATTCAAAAAATTAAAAAAAAGCGGCCAAGTGCGAGTCGGACTCGCGTTCCAAGGGTTCCGTATATTACACAATTTTTAACAATGTATTTTTTTATTTTTTATTTATTTATTTAGATATTTAATTCAGGGAACAAGGCCCATATTACAAATACCTTACAGACTAACATACATATGTATTTTATAAACTTAAAACTAAACATTATTTATGCGAAACGTGAGTGAAATCTTTAAAAAATCCGTAGGAGTCGGATCAAAAACTGTAATTAAGTCCGACTCACGCTTGACTGTACATTTCTAATAGGTTTTCCTGTCATCTATAGGTATAGACCTATTTTATGTATTTTTTCAAAATTTTAAACCTTGTAGTTTCGGAGATAAAGGGGGGGGGGATAGTCATTTTTGCCTATTTTCTTGAATAACTTCTAAACTGTTTATTCAAAAATTATAAAAAATATATATTTGAGATCCTTACAATAAGCTCTTTCATTTGATATGTAACATGATATAGTTTGAAAATTTTTATTTTTGAATTTTTTCATTTACCCCCCAAAAGTGGCCCCCATGTTTAAAATTCATTTGTTTACAAACTTACATATGTGTATCAGATTTCAACTTGATTGGTCCAGTAGTTCCGGAGAAAATCGGCTGTGACAGACGGACAGACAGACAGACGCACGAGTGATCCTATAAGGGTTCCGTTTTTTCCTTTTGAGGTACGGAACCCTAAAAACAATAAAAAAAATTGTTTTCGGCGAAATTGACCTAAACTCATACATACATTTTTTCCTTCTTTTGACCTCAGAAATAAAATCTTTCGCATTTCTTGAGGACACCTTGTATAATAAGTGTTATAAAATGAATATAACCTTTTTTACTAAGAATTTAATAAGGAACTATTTCTTTCATTGACACTTTTATCGTAAAATGTATACATGAGGTCAAAAAAGGAAAAGATGTAATATGTGTTTAGGTTAATTTCGCCAAAAAAAAAATTTTGTTTGGTTTTTTTTTTTAATTTTATGAATGAATTTGTACATAAAAATTAAATGCTATTGGTAAACTTGTCACTTAAAATGGTTTTTTTTCGTAAAACTTAGTTTTTTCAAAGTGTTACTTGTCACTTTTTGACATATCAATAAGGATATTTAGACTAAATCCCATAGTAGCAACATCGCCATCAAAAAGGCGTTTTGAACTATGTAACAAGAGAAACATGTTTTTTTTTAATTGGTGTTAACTCTGAAACTAGGCGAATTTCAAAAAGTTTATAGGACATTTTTGTCTCTAAACGTGATCAGGAATACGCTGTTAAAATTATTCGGTTTCCTCATGTTACACCGTGTATAATAAATGAGTTTCGAACCCTAAGTAAAAACTATGTTATTTCGAATTTTGACAAGCTAATACATGAATTAGGTGCATCATATAAAAAAAATGAATATGACCTTTTTTATTAAGAATTTATTAAGGATTATTTCTTTCATTGACACTTTTTTCCTAAAATATATACTTTCCTCAAAAAATGTAAAAAACTGTGAACCGGGACATATTTCATGCAAAAAGGGGGGGTTGCGTCAGGGGGAGGGGAAGGGACGCTAGTGTGCGTAAAGCACCATACCCTAAGGTATCATTCTACATTCATAAAAGGCTTGTAATTAGTTTTTCAAAAAGCACAATTTGGCCGAATATATGAAAGAGGGTCATTGTTGTTGTAAAAGGTGTGCAAGAAATGATACGTTACTGCACTAGAGCAGTTTAGGTTCCAATTCCAAGCACGATTTTATTATTCTTTTTACAATAAGCAATTGAAATTTGGGTATAAATGGATTTGTTATACAATTTCCATTCTGATATTTGACTCCCCATTCCATAAATAACGATACTTTTGGCCAAATTGTTAATTGAAAATACCTACTCTCAAAAATACCTACTATAAAAATGTATTTAAAAAAACACATGCGTTTTACTTTCCTCGTATGCGAAATGAAAAGTAGAGTGTTTTAACTCGGGTGAAAAGCAGCATTTTTGGAAAAAAAACCAGGCAAGTGCGAGTCGGACTCGCGCACGAAGGGTTCCGTACCATAATGCAAAAAAAAAACAAAAAAAAAGCAAAAAAAAAAACGGTCACCCATCCAAGTACTGACCACTCCCGACGTTGCTTAACTTTGGTCATAAATCACGTTTGTTGTATGGGAGCCCCATTTAAATCTTTATTTTATTCTGTTTTTAGTATTTGTTGTTATAGCGGCAACAGAAATACATCATCTGTGAAAATTTCAACTGTCTAGCTATCACGGTTCGTGAGATACAGCCTGGTGACAGACAGACGGACAGACGGACGGACAGCGAAGCCTTAGTAATAGGGTCCCGTTTTACCCTTTGGGTACGGAACCCTAAAAATATCATCTACTAATGTTATTGTTATGCACAAGCAGAAGATATTATAGAATCTTGTTTATTTACAAGAAGATGACATTTTTCTCCACATAGGTACCTATATATTTTTGAGAAAAATATAGCCAGGTATTTTAGTTTAAAAATCATTGTTACAATAAATATAGGCTTTTCCAGAGAACATTTATATTTCTACCGAAACGAAAGCAGAATTCACAAGGGTTTTCGGTGGACGACTGTAAACGCGAATGATTGTTTGGACTGACCTTTCTATAAATATGTAAATGTATTTTATTGTGTAATAATCATAATAATTATTAAGTTATATTAAATCTGGGAATGAAATTATATCAGAAAGGAGATTCTTAAATGAGTAGGTATACTCGTAACATGCTTTGTGCATTAAATATACCTCCCTCTATTGAGTGAAAATAAAACAAAATACACAGGTAATCTGTGTTGCGGTTTTAAAGTGCCATCTGTTACAGCTTTGACAAATTAAAAATGATTGCTTGTCAAATGAAGTCGCCATGTTAGAATTACACCGATACTATAAGCATCACTCACACAAACAAGCAATGAGGCAAAATTTTACCAATATTCAAAGGCTTTTTTCTTAATAATTTTAATCAAAATCTAGTATTTTTTTACGTTCTGCGAAGACAGAAATATATATACTACCCAAACATTACATATACAAGTGAAGAAACCCTATATAATAGGAGCTAGGGTGCCAAGAAAGTTGTATGAAAATCGAGCAAGGAGAACCACCTTAACCATACCTATGCATTGCTATAAATATATAGTAGCTCCTAACTCGAACAAAATTAAACGGAGGGGGCATCGTCATGGTTCACATACTGATGTATTAGTGCGTAGGTAATAGTTTTCCTTCGTATTTTCTCGGAAACGTTCGTTTTTGTCACGCTACTTCAATCAACCTCATTACTTTTTGTCGAGACTGACTGAAATAGCAAGACAACGTTTCCGAGAAAATACGAAGGCAAATAATTCTGCACTACACTGTACCTACTTACAATTGTGGATACTACTTTTGCATGGAGAAGCGGTCGTCCATTTTCCTCTTAATGCCGTAATCTCTGTACGGTGTCACATTGTATGGGAAGATAACAATATTTCTACAGAACTTAAAATAAATATTACAAGACAATATAAAACTAATCTACCTAGCTAGTCCCAAACTAAACAGTTGTACTCGTTCACTTTGTACAACTAATTAGAATTCTGATTCGGACACTGTGTTATTTAAAATACCCTTGAATTAAAAATAAGCTTAATGAGGAACGGCTTGTTTTCAAATTTGTATGACGTCCCTCCACTGATGTGCACAATAACACAATGTCATTCTTAGGCAACTTTAACTTTAGTGCATCAGGTGTAGGCGGTTCATCGCGATACGATATACATTGTTATTGTGTGTCGTTTTTGGCGAGGTGCTGTTCTAGAAAATCTCAAAATAGATTCTTAGCGGCAAGCAAATAAAAATAATGATTATCGAATCTTGGTTTCACATTCAACGCGCGATTTGCTTATGGTATTTTACTTTAAAACAGCTGTAAAATAAACTAACTGGACATAAGTAGAACACAACGAATGATAACTCCCGTCCTTCAAAAGTACACACGTAAAATCTGTGTACCTATGTAATATCTCAACGTGTAATGTATGAAAATGTAAGTAACAACTTGTTCATCCTTGAATAACAATTAACAAATTCATATTACATATGCGAGATTTCACTAACCTTCAAATAACACACAAAATTTAAAATAAATAACACCAACTATTTACAGTATTTACGATAAATCTAAAAATGAGTTTCACTTTCATTTGTTTCATATCAACAGAGATTGCTTGGCTAGGTGTAAATTATGACGTGGACTCATTGTATTGAGTCAAACGATAATGGCCTTTGTGCGGACGCTATAAGGCTGTGTACACAAGCACGCCAAATATGTTATCTTTCAGCGATAATTAACAATGTAATGAGGAGTTTTACCTCTTTAAAATCATAGCAAAAATTGTTATTGAACGCGCGTTGTCATTATCGGGTAAACATTAAACAAACATTCTTTTGCATATATTTATTTATATATATATTAATTATTGAGAATTGCATCACTAGTTGATAGTTCGGGTAAACAGATTCATATATTTATTAAAGGTACGGAAGGTAGGTCCGTATTCAATTAGGAACCCTATATAATTTCGCCATGCCCGCAGCTTAGTTCAGTGATTATTAAATTAGTTATTGGTCTTTTATCCTGCAATTGTTGGTTCCAAAGACAAGAATTTAGAAAGTGAATCAATGGTAAGGTAAGGTGGGGTAAGACTAACATAGTTTATTTTGTTCGGGGCAAGACAAACAGTATGAGGATTCCATACAAGTGATAGTCTTACCTCACCTTACCTTATTTTTACCTTAATTTAACTGCGTGCGTTCGGTAGGTGAACTAATTGGTCTGACCTTTGAAAACAACACGCTAGGCTACAAGGCGGAGTCGGCATTCGTTGGGGGTTTTAGACGGTAGTCCTATCTCAGGTTAGTCCGTTATCGCTCACCAGGGCCACGTGGCATGCGGAAGGATCGTACGTAAGGATGGTATTCCACCTATCCAATTTTTTTGTCCAATGTGTATTGCGTCTCACATTTTGCTTAATAAGAGAGTGAGAATTTGAATAAATTGGACATGTGAAAATACCACCCTAATTGATACACTCGTTGCGGCTGCGAGCATTTCAGCCTACAGTAGTATGTTCAACTGTCCATATTGTTTGAGTTGCGGATAGTGCCCCAATTCTACCACGCCGTAGTATGATGAATTGATGATATTCATGACTAACATACATCATCATCATCATCATTTCAGCCTATATACGTCCCACTGCTGAGCACAGGCCTCCTCTCATGCGCGAGAGGGCTTGGGCTATAGTCCCCACGCTAGCCCAATGCGGATTATGCGGATTGGGCCCAATGCGGATTGGGCCCACATGACTAACATACATAGAGTGATATATCTTACCAGTATGCATCTCCTCTCGACAGATGATGCACTCGTTGTCGGCGGCGGCGAGCTCCTCTGCCGTCGCGTCCGGGTACAGGGTGTTCATGTTGCGGATGGCGCGCCGAGACAGGACCACGTCGTTGTATGATGAATTGGTGATATTACATGACTAACATACATACAGTGATATATCTTACCAGTATGCATCTCCTCTCGACAGATGATGCACTCGTTGTCGGCGGCGGCGAGCTCCTCTGCCGTCGCGTCCGGGTACAACGTGTTCATGTTACGGATGGCGCGCCGAGACAGGACCACGTCGTTGTATGATGAATTGATGATATTACATGACTAACATACATACAGTGATATATCTTACCAGTATGCATCTCCTCTCGACAGATGATGCACTCGTTGTCGGCGGCGGCGAGCTCCTCTGCCGTCGCGTCCGGGTACAGGGTGTTCATGTTGCGGATGGCGCGCCGAGACAGGACCACGTCGTTGTATGATGAATTGGTGATATTACATGACTAACATACATACAGTGATATATCTTACCAGTATGCATTTCCTCTCGACAGATGATGCACTCGTTGTCGGCGGCGGCGAGCTCCTCTGCCGTCGCGTCCGGGTACATGGTGTTCATGTTGCGGATGGCGCGCCGAGACAGGACCACGTCGTTGTATGATGAATTGATGATAATACATGACTAACATACATACAGTGATATATCTTACCAGTATGCATCTCCTCTCGACAGATGATGCACTCGTTGTCGGCGGCGGCGAGCTCCTCTGCCGTCGCGTCCGGGTACATGGTGTTCATGTTGCGGATGGCGCGCCGAGACAGGACCACGTCGTTGTATGATGAATTGATGATAATACATGACTAACATACATACAGTGATATATCTTACCAGTATGCATCTCCTCTCGACAGATGATGCACTCGTTGTCGGCGGCGGCGAGCTCCTCTGCCGTCGCGTCCGGGTACATGGTGTTCATGTTGCGGATGGCGCGCCGAGACAGGACCACGTCGTTGTATGATGAATTGATGATAATACATGACTAACATACATACAGTGATATATCTTACCAGTATGCATTTCCTCTCGACAGATGATGCACTCGTTGTCGGCGGCGGCGAGCTCCTCTGCCGTCGCGTCCGGGTACATGG
The DNA here is from genome assembly GCF_963556715.1 of Cydia fagiglandana. Taxonomy (NCBI): domain Eukaryota; kingdom Metazoa; phylum Arthropoda; class Insecta; order Lepidoptera; family Tortricidae; genus Cydia; species Cydia fagiglandana. Next base: position 10,651,626 of record NC_085949.1, on the reverse strand, counting down.
TGTTCATGTTGCGGATGGCGCGCCGAGACAGGACCACGTCGTTGTATGATGAATTGATGATAATACATGACTAACATACATACAGTGATATATCTTACCAGTATGCATTTCCTCTCGACAGATGATGCACTCGTTGTCGGCGGCGGCGAGCTCCTCTGCCGTCGCGTCCGGGTACATGGTGTTCATGTTGCGGATGGCGCGCCGAGACAGGACCACGTCGTTGTATGATGAATTGATGATAATACATGACTAACATACATACAGTGATATATCTTACCAGTAAGCATTTCCTCTCGACAGATGATGCACTCGTTGTCGGCGGCGGCGAGCTCCTCTGCCGTCGTGTCCGGGTACATGGTGTTCATGTTGCGGATGGCGCGCCGAGACAGGACCACGTCGTTGTATGATGAATTGATGATATTACATGACTAACATACATACAGTGATATATCTTACCAGTATGCATCTCCTCTCGACAGATGATGCACTCGTCGGCGGCGGCGAGCTCCTCTGCCGTCGCGTCCGGGTACAGGGTGTTCATGTTGCGGATGGCGCGCCGAGACAGGACCACGTCGTTGTATGATGAATTGATGATATTACATGACTAACATACATACAGTGATATATCTTACCAGTATGCATCTCCTCTCGACAGATGATGCACTCGTTGTCGGCGGCGGCGAGCTCCTCTGCCGTCGCGTCCGGGTACAGGGTGTTCATGTTGCGGATGGCGCGCCGAGACAGGACCACGTCGTTGTAAGCCTTCTTGAAACTCCTGGAAAGTTGGCAGGTTTCAATTTGTTGTCATATGATATGCTAAAGTTATTTCAGTAAAATAAATAATCGTTGGACGTAAAATGAAAATATAATAAAAAATTTGGATAAGCCTTACAAGTGCATCACCTTGATGCAATTAGTTTCAAGAAATTTACATTTACATGTATAATATATTAAAACTTATTGGAATATTTATGTTGCGTGTTAACTTTTTCTAATGATCTCTTTTTAGACGACAAAAACTTCTTTTTCAATATCAATAATGTTGTTGAATCTCTTATCCAGAATTAGGTAGAGTAAACTATATAGTTTTTATGTGTTTTCTTTTCATAAATTACCTGCTGCAACTCACACTTGACGCAGCAGCGTGGCTCAACTGTTTAAATGTTGATCTATAATTGTATGTACTATTTTGAACACCTTTTATTATTTAGCGTACCTAATTTGCCTATTTTGTAATACATGCCATACGACTAAATAAATAAATGCAAGATCCTTTTTACGTGACCAAATATATACCTGACAGTACAAATATGACTGATCAGATCATTGTTGAGAACATTCTCAGGTCTTACCTCATCGTCTCATACATGGGGCGGAATGCGAAGAGAGGTAGAGTGTAGATGCGGACCATGATGGCCACGAAGCCGATGTACAGCAGCACCTATAATGATTAGCCTAGATTAGTAAGGTTTTATACAGGGTGGAAAAATCGAGTGCCACATGGATGGCAACTACCTTAAATATTGTAAATAGCACATTTTGTGTAAAGGAGACTTTCCTTTGTTTTTAAAAACAATAAATTCTGCATTTAAGGATTTATGATAAATCGCTTGCCTCAGTCGGGACTCGAACCTGTCAAATGTGACAAAAAATAACGTGCCGTATTTTATGATGCAGATTGAAAGGTTTACTGATAAGGTTCATTTTTCTCTAAATAACAAATATAATCAGAATAACGGAAGGCCATGAAAACTAACAATTACCTTTTAAATTTGATTTTTTGTCACATTTGACCGGTTCGAGTCCCGACTGAGGCAAGCGATTTTTCATAAATCCTTAAATGCAGAATTTATTGTTTTTAAAAACAAAGGAAAGTCTCCTTTACACAAAATGTGCTATTTACAATATTTAAGGTAGTTGCCATTCATGTGGCACTCGATTTTTCCACACTGTATAGTTGTATGTCCTCACAGGACGTCATAGAGTGACTTACTGAATTGTAACACCTTAATCATAATATATATAATATGTACATGACTTTACAATAAATGAAATGAACCTTGAGGAAGTTGATCGCCAGGTCGGTGTAGAGCAGCACGGCTGCCTTGTTCTCCCAGGGCGCCTCCCAGCGCGAGTCGATCGCGTGGAGGCAGTACTGGAACAAATACCTTGTTTAGGGTGAAATTTTTAACACAATCAGGGCCAAGAACGCGACTGTCGGGTACACTGTTCGTAGCGACTACGCGCTACATACGGCAAAGACGTGGCTAGACGCTACGAGCGTAACCCTTAGCACTAAGTGTAGTGGCAATGAATGTGTTAATCACTAGCCATACTTTGCGTAAATTTGGCTCTCCCATAGAATTCAGCGGCATTCAAAGACTCAAAAGAGACTCAAAAGACATGAGATGCAAATATTTTCGGCCTCGTGATTTTCTATAAAAAGACACATCAAGATTGTTTACCTTATTTCTAATGCTAAAAAAACGAACTACATATAACCCATACAACTTTTTACATCAGCCACAGAACAACTCAGATGACTATATAACCTTTTATAGATCACGCAATATTAAAATTGTTTGTTAAAAATAGCAATAAACCCCAAGGCTCTCCGGTTTTTTCTTCATACAAAATACCGGTATTATTACGTTCTTTTTCGTTCGTTGGTTTATTATTTCATTTGTGATGGAACAATTGGGACAATCTAGTTATACGAAGTTGTTACCTAAATTAAATACATGATTCATTCCCACGTAAACAATTAAAAATATTGGGCTAATTTGGGATTTAAAAAAAAAACCGGGCAAGTGCGAGTCGAACTCGCGCACGAAGGGTTCCGTACCATAATGCAAAAAAGGCAAAAAAAAAACGGTCACCCATCCAAGTACTGACCCCGCCCGACGTTGCTTAACTTCGGTCAAAAATCACATTTGTTGTATGGCCCCACTTTATTCTCCACTCTGTTTTTAGTATTTGTTGTTATAGCGGCAACAGAAATACTATCAGGGTTCGTGAGATACAGCCTGGTGACAGACGGACGGACGGACAGCACTCTTAATAATAGGGTACCGTTTTACCCTTTGGGTACGGAACCCTAAAAAACCGGTCCCGAGCCTTGATAAACCCAGAAGACAAAGACCCAACACAATAAAGAAAAACCGGCCAAGTGCGAGTCAGACTCGCCCACCGAGGGTTCCGTACTCTTAGTATTTGCTGTTATAGAGGCAACAGAAATACTAATCATCTGTGAAAATTTCTACTGTCTAACTATCATGGTTCATGAGATACAGTCTGGTGACGAGACAGATAGACAGACAGTGGAGTCTAAGTAATAGGGTCCCATTTTTACCCCTTGGGTACGGAACCTTAATAATGAAAAGGCACACATTAATTTTCCTGTTTTCTCGAAATTTTTCCAGAAAAGATATTTCCAAATAACTCAATGTTGAATTAGTCACGTGTCAAAGGCCAATAAGTGGATAATAAATATTGATGAGAATTGAAAACATGGTACAAAATCAACAGTTTTCTAAATATGCTAGAAAAAAAGTCTCCTTTAGTTTAGAATTGTGAAAAAAATGTTACTTGAATTATGCAAGAATCTTTCGTCACCTATGTAATGAAATAAAAAATTCTGTACTTATTATATTCGATCCAGCATAAGAAGAACCAAGATATACCAAACTTATGTTACCACTTTGATTTAAAAACAAGTATTTTAACTAGCTAGTGTCTGTGCGGAAAGAGAAGAGTCATGGAATGTATGGGGCCCAATACATTAAACAAGTCTTCTCTTTTGGAACAGACTCTATTAATAATTTATTACTTGAAAACTCCCGTGAAACTCAGACATATTAAATAACAACAACAACAACATAACAAGTCACATAGTCAATAACAAGTCACTCACATAAATGAGGTTGAATTTCATTTCACTTGCTTCAAGGATCTTTGACAGCAGCCCAACTTTCAACTACTGTTAATAGTTATTAGCTAGTTAATTTGTAACTCACCTTAATCAGAATATTGGCAATCATAATAATGAGTATGCTGTATTCAAAGCCGAACACCAGCTGCACAGAGGGCCCCTTGGAGATGGTGACCTGGTATGCATGGTTGATGAAGTACAGATCGGCTTGTGCGAGCAGCATCAGCAGGGTGAGGATCCTCACGTGGAACACCCAGCCGATTACGGGGCTACGCTCCATCTGGTTGTTAAAAAATAAATCATTAATTGTGTCTTGTCTTGCTTATATCTCTCTTTATTTATAAATATAATGCGCGTTTTCCCAGATATAAGACCTAGCTAGAACGATTTTGCGCTCCCAAAGCTCCCATATAGCAAATTTCATCAAAATCGTTAGAGCCATTTCTAAGATCCCCAAAATATATAAATAAATTAATATACAAGAATGGCTTGTTTAAAGGTTAAATTAAATTAAATTTTAAGTATTGATTATGAATAGATCAACCTGAATGAAATTCGGGCATCTTTCTAAGATAAACTGATTTCTAGCAAAAAATATGCATACTGCAGGATGGTAGTACAGAGCTGACATCATTCAATGTCGAATTTAAGGCAAAGAGAATGCCCAAATGATCAGGATTCACTTGGGCATTCTCTTTGCCTTAGCTGTTTAATTTATTTTAATAAATATGAGCTACATGAATAAATTCATTTCAAAGTTTATTTAAGATAACATACTTAGATCTTAACAAACAAAATTTATAGGTAATATTTGTATAATTAAACTGAAATATACTTACATAGTCAACCCTGTCTTCGGCCAGCCAGTGGAATGCTTTCAAGAAGAGAAGGAGTGTAAACAACGCAATGAACTTGGGATTGAAGTCATCTCTAAACACAGTGAACGCTAAACATGTTTCCGTTATTGCATACCACGACCGCTCAATCAGGTGCTGAAATAAACATAAATATTTAAGAAATCAATTCTAAATTTAAAGCATAACATTAACCCTTTATAGGGCATCATAGATATTATATGGCTAAATCACCATTCCATAAAATCATACTTTAGTATTATTTTTTTATGCAGACATTCATTTTTTATGAAGAACTTTAATGAGACAATGATGCCTGAATTATGTATTTTTATAATCTAGACATCTCTAAAACTTGCATATTTGATCAGAGATGTGACTTATTTGAAATACTTGTATTTAAAATGCAAATACAAAATGCAAAATACCTATTTTGTATTTTGTATTTAAATACCTTTTGAAGAAAACTATTTTGTATTTTATTTGAAATAGTTTTTGGGACCTATTTTCTATTTTCAAAATACAAAATACTTTATAGTAGGTAGGTATTAATGTAGGTAGGAGTTACAATCTCTTCTGATGTTACAATCCTGGCAACTCTCTCATTCTTTTAACATGGAACTGTTGAATCTGCTGTTTAGTAACGTCGCACATGACCACAAGCGTAGCAAGTGGTTAAAAAAGTGGAATCTTGAGTGTTGCGAGGGTTTCAAGGCACGAGAGGAGAACAAACTTTTTGCCCTGGTGAAACACAAACGAGACGTTTTCATCACACTAACGAGAGGCATTATAATAGCTGTAAAATATTACAAATTAATGCTTTAAAAGTTGGCCGTTAAAAACCTTCATCCATACCTACATCCTACCGGTTAATATGAGCAAACAACTAGAAATGTGCACATTAGATAGAGGATTGATTTCAAAGAATAAAAAGAGTCTTTTTAACTCGGAAATTCCGAGTAATACTTTTTAATTTAGACTAGGTATTCATTAGTGGTGGCCGAGTGGATATGACGTCTGACTTTCAATCCGGAGGTCGCGGGTTCAAATCCTGGCTCGTACCAATGAGCTTTTTCGGAACTTATGTACGAAATATCATTTGATATTTACCACTAGCTTTTCGGTGAAGGAAAACATCGTGAGGAAACCTGCATACATCTGCGAAGAAATTCAAAGGTGTATGTGAAGTCCCCAATCCGCATTGGGCTAGCATGGGGACTATAGCCCAAGCCCTCTCGCGCATGAGAGGAGGCCTGTGCTCAGCAGTGGGACCTATATGGGCTGAAATGATGAATGATGATGATTCATTAGTCAGAGTACCTTTTATCGCAAAGTATTTGTATTTTAAAAAAGTATTTTGAAAATACCTATTTCGTATTTTGTATTTAAATACAAATTCAAAAACTATTTTGTATTTTGCATTTGAAATAGTATTATCAAGGAAGTATTTGTATTTTGTATTTAAATACTTTTTATAAAGTATTTTTCACATCTCTGTATTTGATAATGTCTATTACTTCGACTTATATGTTTGCTAGAAAGAGACAAACCATATTTTAACCATAAGGGATTATTTAGGTTTTTTTTACTAACATTTTTATCTAGATTATCAGCTGGTTGATAAACTCAAGCTTCATATTGTTTTAGGCCTAAAAGGTCCAAAATAGTTTAAATTTAGGTTGCAAAAACCTCTTGAATCATAGTTACAGAAATAGGTAGTTAGGATTGGTCAAGATAATTCTAGATTCTAGACATAAGACTAAATCACTTTTATGGAGTAATGAAAGGAGAATAAGTAAAGTGAGAGAATACTTCAAAGATTGTTTATAAATAACATTGTTTAGCAACAAAGGATTCTGAAGCTGCTTAAAAATAGATGTAATAAATTGTTACAAACTCACCTCGAACTCTGCGGGGCGTAGTTGCCCGAAGAATATTTTCCTTAATAGTTTTCCCACCAATAACACTAATATAAAGGCTTGCAAGTACATTACCTGGAGAAGAAAAAGCATTGTAAATTAAGATACAACCTGCCGGCCGCAAGGCCAACGAATATTATACCACACACTTCACTCGGCGAAGGCTATCGAGATGGAAAAGGTCATACGTTTGAGTGTAACGATTCAGTTACTAATTAATGTTGTTGGAATCTAATTGGATTTTTAGTGTAATTAGGCGATGTAATTACTATATACATTTTTTTGTATTGTTGCGTATTAGGAAACTTACAGCCATACTAGGATTAGAATTAGTTAGGTACACTATCGATGGGTAAAACTGTTTCTTCTGGTAGTAGGCATTGCCGATGACCACGGTCGTGAGCACGAGACTCGACACAGTTGCGAGTAAAGCCTTCATTTTGATCTCACTTCTGAAACCCTGCACACTGTAAATTTCATAAAGTATCTGAAGAATAGATTCTAGGCCCACCAAAACCGCTCAACTGTTAGCAAATACATTTTCAAAACATCGTATCGTATCTCATCGCTGGGGCAGAAAAATAATTTTGACGTGTTCAATGTTCATTGTGTCAAAATTTTGAAACGTTCCAAAACTACATCACGCGCAAGCTCCGACATAATTAATTTAAATTATTGATTCTAAATCATTATATTTATTATCATTTTGGATATTGTGACACTATAAATTTGGATAAAGTAAAATATACATTAGAATCTTAGAAAATTCAAGAAACTTCTACAGAGATCTTTATTTTTTATTAAAGGCAACTTTTTATCGCGATATTTATTCACTGGTTTAATATAGCAACATTACGGTCTTATTGTCAAAAAAGTGAAACGAAAATGGTGTTCGTTTGATTGATTTTACTAAATTAAATTCATTTTAATGTAAAATGGACTCGTATTACGTGTTATCCGTGAGTTGATGCAAGTGTTCATGGAATTATACTAATATATTCTATTTGCCAGGTCTGTTCTTTCATTGCATTTGTTTGCCGCGCAATCTATATAAGTGTGTCGTATAACTTGTAGTTCTTGCTCTCAATCGCAGTTTCTATAGATTTAGGTTTTATTGCTTTAGAAAACTGACGGTCACGTTCACAGCTTAGCATGTTCTCAAACAGAAGGGAACCTAGTTTACCCTGCTATAACCTATGGTCACGTACGCCACTTTAGGCTTGGCGTCCTAGCAGTGCCACTTTGTTTTACAATATAAGTAGTTATGATTTATAGGTATGTTTTTCTCGTTTTGCTTTCTTTATCGGTTGTAATAATACTGAATTAGTCATGGAAATTTAATTCTATTGTTTGTCTCCTGAACAATTACTGAACTTATTTGTGTCTTCTTTCAGGGCCTTGTTTCAGGATCAATACTGAATTTCAACATAGCTAATATGGTTAGTATAATCCTACTACCAATACTAAAAAACTGAGTGTTCATTTCTATGTATGTATGTTTGAGTAAAATCAATGTTAAATATCTTAACTGGTTATTGTTGACATATTGATTTTGGGTTTCTTTGTATAGCATATTGTTTTTATGATATTATGTTGCATTACAGCAGGTGGATGAACCTCCATTCCTGCCAGTGGGCACTGATGTCAGTGCCAAATACAAGGGTGCTTTCTGTGAAGCAAAAATTAAGAAAGTGGCAAGAAGTATAAAATGCAAGGTAAGTAGTAAGTGTTAACTAAATAGTAGGAAAAGCTTTATTGAATACAATATTTTCACTTTATAACTGATGACAAAAACTACTAGTTTGTATATATGTAATTGTTTTATATATTATAAGACCTACTCCACACAACAGTCCCAAATTACCAGACCAGACCAACCTCCTGTCCTGTGTATAATAGTGGTAACTTCCTAAAGTTTCCATGAGTGTTTCCAGCATATTACAACATCTTTCATATAAAACTCCCTACTACTTCTGCCATTAGTTGTTCCCTCTTCTTAACTTCAATTTCACATTCTTACTATTATTCAAGCTACTCCACTATTTTTCAAGACCTGTGTTTAAACCCAAACCAATTCGCAGGTCACACTCAAGGCTGGAGGCAACATAACGGTGAATGATGATGTCTTAAAAGGAACCCTGCGTGTTGGCAGCACAGTGGAGGTGAAGCAGGACCCTAAAAAAGATGCCGTGGAGGCGGTCATAACCAAGATCCAGGATTGCAGCCAGTACACTGTTGGTAAGTTTTACAAAATGTACCAATATTGTTACATTCAGCAAAACTATTAGCTTAGCATCTGCATACATTTTATCATATTAATTGTTGTTGTTGTTTATTCACACACACCACACAAGCTTCAGTTTATACCAAAAGGCTTACATATTTACAATATATAACTACACAAAAAGTTAAACATGACGATCTAGGTACAAAAACTTAAAAATATATATAGAGCTGTGGAAAACAAGCCAGATGAGTCATAAAAGACATCTACATCGGGTCTTTGGACTGATAATTCTTTAAGGAGTGAGATTGCCTGTTTGGTGGGAGCATTACTGGCCTGACGCGTATGCACCCCGCCCACGGCGAACAGTCTTCTGCGGCGTCGCATTATATGCAGATGCAGAGAATTTTAAAGGCCCTCCATTCCATTGTAGTGAATCTTTTTTCAGACAAAACAAATTGCCTTTGTCTTGGTATGCACAGTATGTGGGTCATTGTGAGTCAATGCTTAAATGCTAAAGAGTGAATGAAGCAAGCTTGGAAACTTATGCATTGTGCTTTTATATACTTGGTGATTGATTTTGATGAAACATGTTATAGGTAATTTTACATATGACTTTCTGACTCTGGTCCTGGGCCGTGTGGGTCACCCCCCCCATCCATCTTAAATACAACCAACACTCGCAAATCACTCAAATTAAAAACTAATTTTTTTTTAAATCTTTTTTTGTTTTAAAGGGGTTTTGTCACGCAGTGACAATGTCACCCCCGTAATGAGATCTAATAATAATAATGATGTAGTAGTGAAGTATTAGGGCCCCCCCACATCTGGCGTCTTTCGAGCGTCGGCGTCTGTCGGCGTCGGTCCAGCGCTATGGAAAATGACGTCGCTGCGCAGTTGCGTCGACGATGCGTCGACGTCGGCCATAGAATTGTAGACGCCGACGCTCGAAAGACGCTAGATGTGGGGGGACCCTTACCTACACCACTACATCACATTTAAATATAGTTTGCACATCAACCTGGCCTCGTCTGATAGTGGCGATGCCAGTACGATGTTGCAACTACCTATGTTGGTGGTTTTTATAAATGTCATGTCACTCCTCAGCGCCTCATTACGGACACATTCCATCAACACATGGTGAACATCTTCTATTTTATCGCACTCTTGGCAATTTGGTGAAGCCGCTAGTTTCATCAGGTGCTTGAATTTGTTTGATGGAATGTGCCCGGAACGAAGTCTGAGGAGTGATACTACCTGTTTCCTGCTTAGCTTTTTATCAAACCACGGGACCTGAGGGGGCTGACATTGAACTGTTCGGTACCAGATTCCTTTAGTGAGAGACCGCTTATCAAAGTATTCTAGTAAAGTGGTAGTAGTAGTAGTAGCTTAGTAAAGTAGTAAGTAGTAGTAGTAAGTAAGTAGTAGTAGTAAAAACTAAATTAACCATTCAATACTTTTTCTATCAGTGTTTGACGATGGCGACATCACGACCTTGCGGCGATCAGCACTATGCTTAAAGAGTGGGAGGCACTTCAACGAGAGTGAGACATTGGACCAGTTGCCTCTCACACATCCAGAACATTTTTCTACGCCAGTCATAGCGGGACGGCGCGGGAGGAGGGGAAGAGCTGCGTGAGTTTTTTTGCTTTTTATTTTAACTTTCCCCCACTCTTTTAAGTTTGGGCCTTGGGGTTTGAAATCTGAGATCTTGAAGCTTTGGACGTATTTGGGATTACACATTGGGATGCTACATACTATGTTTCTGCAGTAAAGGGTATAGATTGAACGAACATTTTCTCGCGAGGCGACTTTATCGATTCGACCACGGCTGATCATGCAAGTCCACGAAAGACCCGCCTAGTAAGGAAATTGCCACGTAAAGCAGCTCGGTCTGTGACGAAGTGCCTCACCAGCATTGTGGTCAAGCGTGCGTTTGCTTCATCAGCCGAGGCACGTTTCCAAAGACTGAACCGCTTCGCGCGGCAATTTCATCGCCAAGCGGCTCGTTCTCTGTGGACCTGCTATCCTATAAAGACTGAAAGTTTATCTTTTAACTTATACATTTTAAAATATGTCGGTAGGCCGTAAACGTAGGTATAAATGAATAAAAGCTCATCGTCCCCATTAGGTCAGACGAGAGCGAAGGGGAAGTGAGCACGCGGCGCATGCCGGCGGACAGCGAGCCGCACGTGGGGCGCGTGGTGCTGGTGGAGGCGGCGGGGGGCGCGGAGCGGCGCCGCCCCCACCAGCCCGCCTTCCCCGCGCTCGTCGTCGCGCCCACGCCCGCCATCAAGGTCAAGGAGGACTACCTGGTGCGCTCCTTCAAGGACGGCCGATAGTGAGTCACGCATGTCACGATCCCGTCTATCGCGTTGCCCGAATGACATGTTACACTTCAAACGATCAAACGCTCAATAAATATAATTCATCAAAACCAAAATATGTGACGTCCCACGGGTAAAGGTACCTTATGGCGGCTGGCGCTTACGTAGCATAGCGCCGCAATAATATTGGAGCGGCGTTAATAATAGCGTAAGCGCCAACCGCCATAAAGTACCTTTACCCGTGGGACGTCACATATTACTTTGCTAATCCGCGAAAAGAAACGCAAACCGCGCGTCTTTTCGCGGATTAGCAAAGTAATATTTTGGTTTTAATTAATATGGATTTCCGCGAAGTAACGCCTGATTCTATTCACTATTTAAATAGGTATAATTCATATTAATGTGGCAAGGCTTCATTTCTTTCGACATAATAAACATCTCAATGTTTTTTAAGTAAAACAGATTGTAACCCAGAAATATTAAAGGTCTAGCGACCCGCCCCGGTCTCGCACGGGTTAACAAATTATACACCTAAACCTTCCTCAAAAAATCACTATTGATAGGTGAAAACCGCATGAAAATCCGTTCAGAAGTTTTTGAGTTTATCGCGAACAAACACGCAACGGGGGACTTTGTTTTATAAGGTGTAGTGATTATTTTGTTTGTAGTTACACAGTGCCAAAGAAGGAAGCGCGGGAGTTCCGCAAAGGCAGCGCGCCAATAGAATGGGGCGGCGTGGAGGCGGCGCTGCAGTTTCTAAACAACGGCACGCTGCCACCGCACTGGGACCGCGCGGCACTGTTCAATGAGCCGCGCAACACCTCCGACGACGTAAGTAGTTCAGCCAGTCTCATTCGTTGCGAAGGAGTTGCCTCGCGGGGGCCGCACTGAGGGTATTCAACAACGGTACCTGCCTTCGCACTAAAAACGCGCCCCGCTATTTAAACGAGCCGTGTAACACGTTCGTACGTGCAATACTAGTATCTTCGTTCATACGGTTCGGTTCGGACCTACCAAATTGCCTCGCAGAAAACGTTCCCTTAAAATGTTAACGAATATTTAAATTATATATAGATTTACGATGTATATAAATACGAAAAGTCGATATGATAATGATTGTATTTTTAATTTAGAGCTCCGATGACGAGCCTCGTGAAGAGAAAGACCACTTCGTGGCTCAACTGTACAAGTTTATGGATGATCGTGGCACGCCGCTTAACAGGAACCCCACTATTGCCAACAGGGATATTGATCTCTACAGATTGTTCAGAGTACGTTGGATTTTTTTTAATTATTCGTTAATACTTACAAAGTGTCAAATCATTTATAAACAATTCCTTGCGTTCTTACAGCATTGCCTTACGAGGCAAGTAGAATGCATCGCACAGAAGCTACACATATTGAATCCCAATCTTATAGATGTGTTTTTTTGTAGGTGGTGCAAAAACTGGGAGGCTATAATAGGGTGACTAATCAGAATCAATGGAAGACTATAGCTGACAAGATGGGGTTCCATCCAGTCACAACTAGCATCACAAATTTATGCAAGCAGGCATATAAGAAGTAAGATATTTCGATTTTTGTTTTTCCCACCACACAGACAAAAAACACTACTATGGAGGACAAGTATTTATAGCCAAGATTGTATTAGTGGACAAGTTTTAGATCGTTTGTTGGGTTTATTTTACATGTCAATTATGTGCATGTGTCAAATTTACTTATCAATTTATGTTAGTTTAAATAACATCAATCAGGACTACATTGAGAGTATGGCAAGATTGACAAGTGTTAGTAATGTATGGCAAGAATTTGCTTAAAAACTTCTTTAATTTCCTTACTTTAAGAGAGCTACTTTAGGGCACATACTGTACTATATCACGTTTTATAGAAAAGTTGCTGTCATATACTGCAGCGGTCGGCAACCTTTTAGCAGCCAAGGGCCACATAGTAGTTAACGAAGTTGACGCGGGCCGCACTTTGTTAATATTTATGACTTTATCAGACATTTTCGTTTGTCAATATTACATACAAAATAGCCAGGGAGGCTCGCGGGCCGCAAGTGAGAGGTCCGCAGGCCACATGCGACACTGTTGCCGACCGCTGGATGGTATGACACTATGCGGCTGCATACAGGGTTAACCTGAGACCGTGAGCTAAAAGCTACCTCTCTCGGCAGATTCCTGCACAGTTTCGAGGACTTCTACCGCAAGCTGGGCGTGACGCTGGTGGCGCACCCGCGCGGCGCGCGCACGCCGCCCGCCGGCCGCTCACTCATCCGCGACCGCGACAAGCAGCCGCCCACCTCCTCCTCCGCCTGCTCCACGCCCACCAACACTCAGGTAATGTTGATACCCCCTCTGACGTATTCTCAGTGCCCACATGCTACATAATCAGCCGCAGAAACTAGTTACTAGAGTGAATACTTTCAGATTGCATTGCTAAACCCTCGGAAACAACGAGAAGTTAGTTCCACATGAGAGTGTAAAGTTTTTATCTTTGTATAGATTACTATCGAAATGGGTATTGCAGATAGCAGTAAAAAAAACATAGGCGCTAAAAGCTATATCTAAGCTATCCGAGGTGCCTTGTACCACGAGGCAAATGTGCAATCGATCTACACACGAACTGTGCCTTTTCCTTGGAGTTACATACTAACAATAACTATCATTAGTTATTATAATTATAGTATGGGGATGTAGATAGGGTGCGTGACGTATCTCAGCCACAGTAATCCAAACGTCCACTTTCTCCAATAAATATTATAATGTCAAGAATATATACAACACAGAAGGAATGTCCAAAGTTCGGAAGATAGAAACACAGAAGGTAACAGTACGGAAGAAATATAGAAATAGAAATTAAGCGTCAACAAAAGCATAAGCGATAGCGAACGTAATGCGTCTAGCGGTCACAAGCGACATGCGTTTCGCGTCAGTACAGTGCATAGACTGAAGCGGGGAGCGGCGATGGCCGGCCGGCACGGAGCGGGTCTCAAAACCGGGCGCTCCGAACAAAGGAATGCTATCGCGGTGCGCGTGTGCATTGCACCCGACTTGTTGGCAACGTCAAGAATTGACGGATGATATGTAAATATAACGTGTATATTATTATTGTGTAAATGTAAATAAATATGTGTATATATTAATATTATGTTTTATATAAGTGTATTAATATTAGTTAAGTGTAGTGTAAGTATAAGTGTAAGTGGGAAAGTAGCCCACATCACTCCCCCCCAGAGACCTGGTTAAGGGTGATAATAATCTGGGAAACGTACTTGCCTTCCCGAACGAGTAGTTTTAGGTACGTTAGCCTGACTTGGCCCAGGGTCACTATGCTGCCTCCCGCGCAGGATGTTTTCTGGTGCGGCAGGTGTGGTCGGCCCCTGATCAGCGAGCTTCAAGTCCTCGGACAGGTAATGCGCTGGTTTTAATCGGTCGATGCTCACGGTAACCGATTTACCTTTAATGAGGAGTTTAAAAACTTTATCAGTCCTCTCCAGGACTTTGTGCGGGCCTGAGTATACAGGCGTTAGAGGAGCGCGTGAAGCGTCTTCGCGGAGGAAGACGTATTCAGCTGTCGCTAACTCTTTAAACACAAAGATCCTGTCCTTGCTGTGGCGTGAAGCTGGCGTAGGCTTCAACTTCGAGGCGAATGAGCGTAACCGTGCGGTAAAATCGGTGATATCTGTGGTACCGGGTACGCTTGGGTCAAAAAATTCGCCTGGAAGTCGCAGCGGCTCGCCGTAAAGCATTTCGGCTGAGGACGCTTGTAAGTCCTCTTTAAAAGCACTGCGTATGCCGAGAAGCACTTGAGGCAATACCTCGGACCAATTGGCGTCAGCATGGCATGTAATGGCGGCCTTGAGCTGCCTGTGGAAGCGTTCCACAATGCCATTGCACGCTGGATGGTACGCGGTCGTGCGTCTATGCTGGAAGCCGATGGTCTTAGATAGATATTGAAACAGTGTGGACTCAAATTGTCGACCACGATCTGTGACAATATCTACAGGACACCCAAACCTGGATATCCAGCCAGCCAATAATGCCTTGGCCACCGTCTCTGCCGTGATGTCCGCTATTGGTACGACCTCTGGCCACCGCGTAAAGCGGTCTATGGCCGTCAAGCAATAGCGGAAGCCTTGTGAAACAGGGAGGGGACCGATTAGGTCAATATGTACCTGTTGAAAGCGAGCCCGAGGGAGTTCAAATGTGCCTAGAGGCGCAGACACATGACGGCTCACTTTAGACCGTTGACATGGCACGCAAGCTCGTGCCCAGTCTCGGCAGTCCTTCCTTACGCTGGGCCATACAAAACGCTGGGCTACAATTTTAGCACTTGTGTTGGCACCAGGATGACTTAAGGAGTGGAGACTGTCGAAAACGGCTTTTCGGTACTGCTTGGTAACGAATGGTCGGGGAGTCGGCGTACTGACGTCGCAGTACAAGGGTTCAGGGCTACCCGGGAATGGCATTCTTACCAAGCGCAGGGATGACGAGGCCAAGTACTCGGCAAGCTCGGGATCAGACACTTGAGACCTAGCTAGGTCAGCAAGATCGAGCGGTATCGCCAGTTCTTCAATCCGAGATGTGTCGGCCACAACATTGTCTTTGCCAGATATGTGCCTTATGTCGGTGGTGAACTGGGATATGTAGTCCAAGTGTCTAAACTGCCTAGGCGAACAGTTATGTTTCCTCTCATGGAAAGCAAAACTGATCGGCTTATGGTCAGTATAAATCGTGAAGTGCCTCGCCTCTAGCATATGTCGGAAATACTTAATACCCTCGTAGATCGCAAGCAGTTCGCGATCATACGGCGAGTATTTGGTCTGGGATGGACTCAACTTCCGAGAAAAGAAAGCCAACGGCTGCCATACCTGGTCCTGCAGCTGCTGCTGCAGTACTGCACCCAGTGCCACGTCTGATGCGTCTGTGACCAACGCCAGCTTAGCCCGACAATCGGGATGAGCAAGTAACGCTGCGTTGGATAGGCTTTCCTTGGTCTCGTTGAAAGCCTTCAGAGCATCGCCGGTCAGGTTGATGGGTTTGGAACCTTTGACTGCTCCACCCAGGAGTGCGTTGAGAGGTGCTTGGATTTGGGCGGCATGTGGCAGGAATCGCCTGTAAAAGTTGGCCATACCCAAAAATTTCCTCAGCTGCTTGACGTCCTTGGGTGGTGGAAAGTCACGTATGGCTTGGACTTTCGTGTCTAAGGGTTTGGTACCGCTCTCAGAAATCAGGTAACCTAAAAAAGTTACATGTGGAGCCCCAAAGACGCACTTAGACACGTTGATTACCATGCCGTAGTCTCGGAGTCTGGTAAAAACTTCACGTAGGTGCTGTTTGTGCTGCTCTTCGTCTCTGGAAAAGACTAAGAAGTCGTCCAAGTAGCAGTAGACAAAGTCCAGCCCGCGTGTCAGCTCGTCCACGAACCTCTGAAAGGTTTGGCCTGCGTTCCGGAGTCCGAATGTCATAAACGGAAACTCGAACATACCGAAGGGTGTAGTGATGGCCGTCTTCGGTATGTCCTCCGGACATACAGGTATCTGGTTGTAAGCCTTTACGAGGTCAATGGTACTAAAGACCTTACAACCAGATATGCTGTGGGTGAAATCATGCAAATGCCTGATGGGGTATTTGTCGGGGACGGTACGGGCGTTGAGCTGACGGTAATCACCACAAGGGCGCCACCCATTATCTTTTTTAGGCGCCAGGTGCAGTGGTGAAGACCAAGGGCTCTCTGATGGTCGTGCCGTGCCGCTAGCCAACATACCTTCAAACTCTTGCCTCGCCAGCTTCAGCTTGTCAGGGGCAAGACGTCTCGGAGCGCAGGATACCGGGGGACCTGGAGTGGTGCGAATGTGGTGTTGTGTGTTGTGTGGTATAGTGCGGTGTATGCCAGCAGGTCGTGTGATCTCAGGATATTCCTGTGACAATATTTGATGGTAGCAGGAATCGCTGCCGTTCATGACCTTTACAGAAAATATATCACTAGTATTAATAGCAGAAACAGCATTAACATATAAACTAGTGATGTTATCTACAATACGACCTAGCCTCTTACCACCACAATCTACAATTAAATTATAGTGCGCTAGAAAATCTGCCCCTATAATTGGTTTAGTAACCATAGCTACCACAAAACGCCACGGAAAGTCGCGTCGAAGTCCAAGGTCCAGGTTAAGATGCGCGTAACCGTAGGTTTCGATGGGTGTCCCATTGGCTGCAGAAAGGTAGTACCCCGTCGGTGCTCGACGCTCGTGCAGTAACGACTTGGGGAAGACGCAGAGGTCGCTACCGGTGTCGACCAAAAACTGCAGCTTCGACCTTCTGTCAGTGACAAACAGGCGACGCGATGTGACAGGGCGGTCAGGAGTCGCCATTACCGACTGCCCATGGCATTTCCCGACTTCTTGTAATCACAGGGTTGTACGCACTTGCTAGCGTTCTCGCCATGTCTTGAATGGTACCAGCAGATGGGAAATTTCCTGTAGCTGGACTGGGACCTGGTGCTGGAACGACTCTGCCTTCTGGAGCGGCTGGGATTCCTTGAGCGGGATCTTCCTCCTTCACGGTCCATCTTCAAGGCACGAACCTCTCTCCTAAGCGCAGCTATCTCCCTTGCCAAGGCGTCAGTACTGGAGCCAGGTTGCTCGGAGCCTGCAGAAGCGACGTGTGACGAACAAGCGCAGCGTGGGCCGATGTCGTGGACCCTGTCAGCAAGGTCTGCGATAATGTCCAACGAAGCATCTGGATGCCCTGCGAGGACAGTTTGGATGCTCGCGGGTAATCTGTTGGTCCACATCATGCGTAAAACGTCGTCCGATATGCGCTTAGCTGCCAGAGCCTGCAGGTGACGCAGGAACTGAGACGGCTTACGGTCTCCCAGCTCTTCATGATGCAGGAGTTGCTGGATCTGTCGCTCGGTGGTATCGCTCAGTCGACTGATGAGTTCACTCTTCAGCTTAGCATATTTGTCAGCTGCCGGTGGTGGTGGTGATAATATCCCTGACCTCCTTTGCAAACTGTCGATCTAACTGACTGACGACATAATGGAACTTTGTCAGGTCATTGGTGATGCCGGCTATGTCGAACTGACCCTCAACCTGCGAGAACCAAATCGCGGGTTCCTCTGGCCAAAAAGGTGGAAGTCGTACTCCGACTCTAAAAACTTCGGATGACGGAGTCGTTGTTGTAGTGGAACCGAGCGGCGCAGTTGTGACGGATGGTGCAGTGGGAACAGGCACTGCCGCCGGTACTTGTGTGATGGGCGACATAATGGTATTCCCTTTGTCTATTTTGCTCGACACTTCTACGTACGGTTTTCTGATGTTATCCTCTTGGTACTGTGTTCTTCAGGGGTCACCAGTATGGGGATGTAGATAGGGTGCGTGACGTATCTCAGCCACAGTAATCCAAACGTCCACTTTCTCCAATAAATATTATAATGTCAAGAATATATACAACACAGAAGGAATGTCCAAAGTTCGGAAGATAGAAACACAGAAGGTAACAGTACGGAAGAAATATAGAAATAGAAATTAAGCGTCAACAAAAGCATAAGCGATAGCGAACGTAATGCGTCTAGCGGTCACAAGCGACATGCGTTTCGCGTCAGTACAGTGCATAGACTGAAGCGGGGAGCGGCGATGGCCGGCCGGCACGGAGCGGGTCTCAAAACCGGGCGCTCCGAACAAAGGAATGCTATCGCGGTGGCGTGTGCATTGCACCCGACTTGTTGGCAACGTCAAGAATTGACGGATGATATGTAAATATAACGTGTATATTATTATTGTGTAAATGTAAATAAATATGTGTATATATTAATATTATGTTTTATATAAGTGTATTAATATTAGTTAAGTGTAGTGTAAGTATAAGTGTAAGTGGGAAAGTAGCCCACAATAGTATACAAATGTTCTTTTTTTTTGGTACCAAAAATTCTTTGGAATTAACTTACGTTAACGTCTACTTTCATCTGAATAAAACCACGCTGTACCTAATTAGTCGTTACTTAATTTTAGTTTGTTTTTGGTTTGCTTATATCAGTCCACTTTATACACACTTACATATAAAGTGGGCTGGTACTGATTATGGCCAGTACATGCTACATCGTTACAGCGCACAAAGGACAAGGACTCTGACAAGAGCGAAACGGACAAAAGTGAAAAGGAAGAGAAATTGGAGAAAACTGAGAAACCCAAGGAGAAAATCCGGGGAAGCGATGAAGAAGATAGCGCGGATAACCAGCCGCTTATCACCACTGCTCCTAAGTAAGTCAAAAAATATCATATTGTTCTCCAGCAAAAAATATCATATTGTCGCTTACCATAAGGACGAATTTTGCTTGTATTTTTATACAAAGATACAAGATCAGAGTATCCGTATGGCAAGCGACAATGTGGTACCTTTTTCTTGAAAACGACAATTTACGTATAGATACTTTAAAGAGAAGTATGGCTCACACAGATCGAGCCGCTTTGCGACGAAAATGCCGCGTGAGGCAAACCCTAGCCACGATCGGCGTATTAAACTCGCTCGACATAAAAAAAAATCTTGTTTTTACATTTTCCAGTTGCCTTACGTAGCTTTGCCTCGATAAATTGATGAAGCTTTGTATCATTAATGTAAAGGTTCGATTAGTTGGTGCGAGAACTCGCATGCGAGTTTCATTACATTGAGGGTTTTGATCCGTTGGTTGAATTGGACGTAACCAAAAGTCCGCAATGTAACTATATAAAATCGCATGCGAGTTCGCACGCCGTCTAAGGGCTGATTTAGACGACGCGCGAACTCGCATGCGATTTTAGTTACATTTTGGACAATGGATTACGTCCAATTCAACCGACCGATCAAAAACCGCAATGTAATGAAAGTCGCATGCGAGTTCTCGCATCGTCTAAATAGGGCTTAAATCAGCCCTAAATGCTCATTTAGAGGGTGCGAGAACTCGCATGCGAATTTCGTTACATTTCGGTATTTGATGAGTCGGCTGAATTGGACATAACATCAATAGTCCGCAATGGAATTAAAATCGCATGCGAATCCACGCGCCGTCTAAATGAGCCTTAACCCGTATTTATATGTCCAGGGTGGAAAAGGAAAAAGAGAAAGAGAAGGAAAAAGAAAAAGAAAAGGACAAAGAGAAAGAGAAGGACAAGGATAACAAGAGCACAACGTCAACAACGACAACGACAAGCGAGGAGAAGATTGTTGTGAAACCGCGTTCGCAGTCCCGCAACCGCGCGCTGCCCGTCAAGACGGAGGCGCTTGAGAAGCGGACGCCTAAACGACGACCCATTTCGTCTAAAGGTATGAATGGACATGTTCTATACCTGTTACGACTGATCACTACAAATTAAAGAGATATTATTGATTTTAATATAAGTGTAAGTCTATGAAAAATTTAAAATAATTTCATCTTACCCCTCAACCCACTAAAATAGGAAATAAGCGATTTTCACTTAGGTATTTAATATGTTAGTGGGTAATTGCTATAACTGTTCCATTTTAGCTATCTACGGCAAACGGTCTCTGAGTAAAACACATTTAGTCGATTAGCAAGACCGAAGTGATCCCACAAGGGTCCCGTGAAAAAATTTTTGTACGGAACACCAATAAAAGAGTTGAAAAATAGCGTTGTATGGCGCCATGTTTCGTGGTAAATTGTGGTGGTGGTTGTGGGTGTCGTAGTATTTTGTATGGAGACGGCCGCTATATTACGTCACCGCTATCCTAGGAAACCAGAGCTTAACTGAATTCTCAAACGTAAACTTTTCATAACCAGAGTTACATTATGCGTAATGTACGAAGCCCTACAGCGCCATTTACAGCATCTTTCAAAATTGAAGTAAGAATTTGTCTTATCCATAATGGATTTTCTATCTTCTGTTTTGTAGAAAGCACAAGCGTCGTCACGCCCCGCGCGTCACGGCGGCCACATGCATCCACCGACAGTGATAGTTCTGGCCGAGCCTCAAGGTATGTTCATACTACTTGATAATTTATACCAATATTAACCCTAAACCAATCGACGTAGCGTTTGCCTTGTGAGGTAAATAAATCCGTGCTCATTTTATTCATCAGCACAGCTATTATTTGGAACCTAAGCTGCGTTGTGTCACAAAATAAATGGTATAACAATTGGTTTTCTTAGATGTGGGCCAACAAAGAAAATGCAGAGCCGCCGCAGCCAGAGCGCTAACTCGGCGAGCAGCGGGAACACCATCGCCTCCAACAGCAGCAAGCGACCAAGGAAGCGTAAAACTACAGAGTGAGTACACACATAACACATTGTACTAAAGTTGGTTAAGCAGATCTTGTCAGTAGAAAAGGCGGCAAAATTGAAAAATGTAGGCGCGAAGGGATATCGTTTCATAGAAAATTTGAATTTAGCGCCTGTTTCTACTGACAAGAATTGCTTAACCATCTAGAATATCTATATATCGGTTCGTAATCGGCGGATAGTGTTCGCCCGATGTGGTAAAACACCTAGAGTGTGACCGCAACATCATAAACGTTAAATTGGTATGAAAATTTTCGCTTAAAGTGGCGATGTCAGATTCTCTCGCTGCAAAGTTAGCTTAGGCAGACTCTGTTCCCTGAGGGTACGAGTTTATTCCTAAGATTTATTTGCTTGCCGTGTGATCGTATTAAGTTGAGGCTAAAATCAGACTCCCTAATAAATCACAGTAGCACCAATAAAGTCTTGGATAGCTGAAGGTCTGTAATAATTCTGAAAAGAAAATAACAATAAAGACATTCTCGTAAGAATAATGAAACATAATAAAATAAAAGTTTGTGATTTGAAAAAGAGCGAGACGTCTACAACTGGAATTTTTGTGTTGTTTTGTCTTACATATTTAACTTGGCTCTTTTTCACCAGACCGTCAACAAACGAGCCGCCCCGTGCTGGCAACGTGAAAGCTCAAGTGGGTGACAAGCTAAAAGTGTACTACGGACCCACGCAGTCGGAATCAAAGGTAATGAAACCGAAGGTAAATAATTATACATTTATGTTGGCCATGACTCCGAGATGAATTCTAACTTGTCCTACTAACAACTTAAACATTGAGACTGGGTTATAACACATAATTTGTTCAATGTATGGTTATGCTCATATATTATAATATTTTGTCCAAAAAACTTAATACATAATTTAATTACCAACTTTTGATGCCCTAACTAATGATGTGAGAAAGTGACAAAAACGCGCTAAGACGTGTATTTCAGAAAATAGAATTTGCGATCCAATTTCTAACATCTTTATTACATTTTCGTAAAGTCAGCTTCGAAAGCATTTATTTATTAATGTTAGTTTGTAGTTTACTGTTTTGTTGCAATGCAAAAATATTTAAATAAAAAAAAACTCTTTTTTAAAGTTGTTATTAAAGAAAAGGAAAATTATTCCATCGTAACTGGTTGTAAAGCATAGTTGCGATGGCAGCCGAAACAGATTTCGTAGCTACAGTTATTTTCTAAAATTCACACTCTTTGTCAAACCATGCATGTTAAAATGTTTTCGACGCTGACTGCCTGCAAAGCGAATTCCTGCATTTATCTCGGGTCAATCGGTTTTCGTTTTGTTCATTTAAGTTTCTCAAAGTATAAACTTTGAGAGCTAGCATGTGTCTAACGATGTTGTGTCTCAGGTGACGTACGAGGCGAAAGTGATCGAGATCTCGTCGGAGGGGATGCTGCGGGTACATTATACGGGGTGGAACACGAGATACGACGAGTGGATTAAACCTCAGAGGATAGCGCTCAATGTGACGCAGCATGAGATGCGAAATAAGAAGGTTAGTTTACTTTCCCATAAAGGTGGAGCTAGATTTCTGGCTATGAGATACACTTTTCTAGTTTAATTACAATGATTTATTTTTACTATGTTTCTGTTTATTTCAGAGCATAAGTAACAGCAGACGGGTCAGATCAAAGAGGACAGAAGGTATTGTTGACAATGATGCAAAAATTAAAAGTTTATATGATTAAACTGAATTTGATTTTTGGTTTTCACATTAGCCAGCAGTGGGACGTAAATAGGCTACATTATTGTAATTTTTATCCTAAATCTGAGTATTTCTTTCAGAATCATCGGCTCGCTCTGATTCGGATAGCGATTCAGATAGCGACGACAACGTGAAACGACCTCCTAAGAAACCTGACGACAAGTCCAATATAAAAAGTTTGTATTATAAAATGAATTGCTTTAAATTGCAGAAAAAACCAGTTGTACACATAACTAACCTCAAACTCTTTTTTCGTAGCTCCCAGGTCTAAAGACGCTAAGTCCAGCGACAGCAGTAGTTCTAGCAAACCTCGCAAAAGGCCAATCAGGACAGTATCCACGCCCACTGCTGTTTCTCCTGCCAAGAAACCGCGCCCCAGCTCTTCCACTCACCAAGGTCGGGACTACGACCTCAACGAAATACGATCAGAACTTAAAGGACTTCACACAGTCAAGCAGGAAACTGAAGAACCGATAAAGCAGGAAGTGATGGAGAAGGAAGCTTCCAGCCCACCCCAAACCACCGCGTCTGCCCCCGAACCAGCTCCGCCAGAGAAACAACCTAAAGACGAAGATGTTTACGAGTTCAAGGAACCGGAACCGTTTGAACTAGAACTGCATGATGAGAAGAAGAAACGAACTCATAGGATCTTTGATGATATTTCACCCAGCAAATACACTTCAACGTTGTCTAAATCGCTGAGCGAAGAAATTTCCGAAGATCCATTGAAGACCCGAACGACTCCTTTACGTTCACCGTCTCTGTCGCCTTTCAGAGATTTTGGCTCCACGAGCAACGCGCCTGACCGACAAAGCCCTGAGGAAGATTCCAAGGATGGTCTATTTTCTTTAGACGAAGATTCCTTCCCTGGCGACGGCAGTTCAGGACATCGCTTCGAAGGCTTCATACCTGCAAAGAATCAAGAAACATACTCGAAGAAAAGCAAGGTCTCGAAACTTCGGGAACTAATCGACGATTCGCCGGATAGCAGAGCTGACGATGAACAATCGTCTGAGGACGAACCTGAGGATATAGCTATAAAAGAAGAATTAGGAGAACCAAGCTCCAGCTCGGTGCCAACTTCAGAATCACCAAAATCTCCAGAACCAGTTAAAGAATCATCTAACGAGTCTGAACAAGTTGAAGATTCAAAAACTGAAAACAATATTTTAAGCATGCTGGGAAATCCAGAAAAAGAACTAGAGCTTCTAGAAAGTATTCCAGAGCCTGCGAACACGCCTCCGCCGCTTGTGTTCCCGTTAATTCAAATGAAAGACATACCCATTCCAAGCACCCCTTCGGAGTCCACGAGTGACAGCACTCCAGATTCGAAGGAAGAGACCGTAAAGGAGGAAACACCAATGATTGATTTGGATTCTATCCCACTTCCAAGTGACGAGCCGAAAGACAATGTGTTTAAAATCAACAAGGAACCAAAAGAAAATATCTTTAAAACAAAGGAAACAAAAGAAAAAGAACCCATTAAAGCGAAGGAATCGAAAGAAAGTACAATTAAAGTTAAAGAAATTAAAGAAGTGGAAGTTAAAGAACCCAGTGAAAATGTACAGAAATC
Source organism: Cydia fagiglandana (assembly GCF_963556715.1). NCBI lineage: Eukaryota > Metazoa > Arthropoda > Insecta > Lepidoptera > Tortricidae > Cydia > Cydia fagiglandana. Next base: position 10,626,794 of record NC_085949.1, on the reverse strand, counting down.
AAAAGATGCGAAAGACAGTATTTTCAAACCTAAAGATACTAAAGAAACTTCTGTTAAAGCAAAAGATCCGAAGGACAACGCTTTAAAATCTAAAGATCCAAAGGAAAGTACACCTAAACCCAAGGATCCGAAAGAGATTGTGCCCAAATCAAAAGATACAAAAGAAACAATTCCTAAACCTAAAGATAAAGATCCAAAAGAAACTATTTTCAAGCCAAAAGATACTACTGAAAGTGTTTTCAAACCCAAAGAAAACATTATTAAAGTCAATAAGGATCCGAAAGAAAGTATTTTCAAAGTCACAAGGGATCCCAAAGAGAGTTGTTCAAAAACAAAGGATCCCATCGAAAGCACGTCGAAACCCAAGGAAGTAAAGGAAGTGCTCAAAGTTAAAATCGAGCCGTTGAAGAGTTTGGATCCTGAACCAAATCCTCCTAAACTAGAACCCCCATCAAGTCCTCTGATAGATACTGAAGAAGACAAATCGGAGCCGGATAGTCCGGCGCGAATCGACGTAATTCCTGAACCGCCACCCGCCTTCCTCGTACAATCCGAGGGCCCTAAGATAGCCGACAAACTACTTAAAGCTATCAACAGCGCTAAACGGTTGTCCATGTCTCCACCACCAGTTGAAGACAAAATAGACAAAGATAAACCGCGCGCGCTTACACCTAAAACCGACCTTCTCAAAACTAACAAACCGGAAGGCAAACAATCACCCGTACCGCTAGAAACTAAAACTCCCAAGCAGGACACAAAGCCTTTTACTAAAGAGCCATTGAAGAAAATCAGTCCAACAGTCACGGATTCCATTTTCGGTGAGCCTTCTAACTTTACCGATGCGAAACGCGACCTTGCAGACATCAAAAAAGTCAAGGCGAAAGAACCCTCGCCGCCCAGGTTATTGAGTCCTTTAAATATCCTGGAGCGACGAAAGAGTGTAGCGGATCTGCCCATGCCTACGCCGGGCAAGAACAATAAGGTGCTAAGTGACACTATACAGAAGCTGTCTAGCCAGATTAATTCGAGCCAGGCTGCCGCGGCCAGCATTCCTTTGCCGCCTTTCCCGGCGGAGGATAGAAGCGAGTCCAGTGATTCAGATGATTCTGATAGAAGGTAAATATCACTATGTTTCAGTTTCATCCTTCCATTCACAGGTAATGCAAGTAGTTTGTAACATGTTAATAATAAGAAACACTCGGATTCAGATCTTAATAATTCATAACTGAAATTCATCGATCAATAGCGCTCGTAAATTGGTAATGTTCCTTTTGGGTTGAGCAAGATTCAGTGTAGCGCACACTATGCTTTGTAAGTCGTCAATCTATTTGATATATCGTCGGGTGACAAGCAAAAGTCACTAAGTACCACAACAAGTTCATAGCCATAGTGACCCATATTAGTTCTAAAAGAATGTCGATATTTGTTTTCTTTAGTAATTAGACTAATTAGCGAGTTTTGCTTGTCATCCGACGATATCTGCTGCGTAGCCTTCGGGCGGATTAAAAATCCACTTGTTTGATGAATAATTGTTTCCACAGGTTAATAATAGACAAGCTGACAGTAGAGGAATGGAGCGGCACGGACGCGGCCCGCAGCGCGCTGCACGCGGGCAAGTCGCCCGGCGAGTGGAGCGCCGGCGAGACGCTGCTCATGCTGGAGGACGCCTGCAAGAACGAGCGCAAACACAGTGAGTACACAAGTTATAGTATAACCATGAAAATCGGCATTTCAAAACTCTGTTTTAATATCTCAGATAATTTAATTCACAGTTTGATTGTCCGGTCTTAGTAGACCTGATTCAGTAGTCCTGATCTATCTGGGTTTGTACTGAAATAATATAGTACGAGTGGACAGAGTGGGTTGTTTGCTGGGAAACGAACTGTCATTCTAGTACAACGGTCGTCTAGTGAAACTTTAGATGTGGACAAGTGGTTTTAATAGTGACCGCTCTGTCTCTCCTAGTTTTTGTCGTGTATGATATTGCGCCTAAAATTGCTTCCAATTTGTCACTGTATTTGTCAGGCGCTCGCGTGGTGGTGGCGGGCAGCGCACGCGGGCCGGCGGGTGTAGCCGCCGAGGAGGACAGCAACCTGTCGCTGCTGCTGTGCGAGGAGACCATCCCCGGCTCGCCCGCGCCCGACGCCGAGCCGCCGCCGCGCCCCGACCTGCACATGCCCTTCGCCTGCGCGCCGCAACACGCCAACAAAGGTAACTAGAGGAGGACAGCAACCTGTCGCTGCTGCTGTGCGAGGAGACCATCCCCGGCTCGCCCGCGCCCGACGCCGAGCCGCCGCCGCGCCCCGACCTGCACATGCCCTTCGCCTGCGCGCCGCAACACGCCAACAAAGGTAACTAGAGGAGGACAGCAACCTGTCGCTGCTGCTGTGCGAGGAGACCATCCCCGGCTCGCCCGCGCCCGACGCCGAGCCGCCGCCGCGCCCCGACCTGCACATGCCCATCGCCTGCGCGCCGCAACACGCCAACAAAGGTAACTCAAGCGTCCAGGAGGAAATAGCCGAGGGAGGAAATTGAAGCGCGAAGCAACTTGATTCTTAACGTCATGCTTAGCTCGGTACTAGTTTTTTTTTTTTTTTTATTATTATGAATGGGCTTACTCTTGGCCACAGACTAGCCGAGGCGTAGACGTGGCCTACGATGGAGCGAGCTCGCCCAGAAGGTGCCTGTTCACTGTTGATTTGAAGGTTGCCGGGTTATAAGAACACGGAAATATAGACGCCGGCAAGGAATTCCATTCCTTGGCAGTGCGCATAAGGAAAGTAGAAGCAAAGCGCTTCGTGCGAATTGGTGGAATATCTACCAAGTAAGGATGGAAACCGGCCGTGCGTCTAAAAGTCCGATGGTAGAATGGGGACGGTGGAATGAGCTCGTGTAGCTCTTGGGCACACTCCCCGAAGTGCAACCTGTAGAATACCGACAGGCTGGCGACTTTCCGCCGATGGGCCAAAGACTGAAGCTTAGCCGTTAGCTTCTTGTCGCCAATCATCCTCCTGGCTCTGCGCTCCACTGAGTCCAAAGCGGCGAGTTGGTATTTAGCTGAGCCATCCCACAGGTGGCTGCAATACTCCATACACGACCGGACTTGAGCTTTGTAAAGTGTTAGAAGCTGTCCAGGTGTGAAGTATCGCTTCACCTTACGAGGGCTGATTGAAAAGTTCGCGGCCTGACCATTAAAAAAAAAACTTTTTAATTTTTTTCTGCCGCCATTTTGAACTGTCATTATTCAGTTGTCATCCCGGGAAATTTCAATTGTAAGACATTGTAAAAATAAATTATACGTCTGATTTAAAAATAAGAGTCAACAGATTTTTCATAATGGACAATTTGGAGCAACGTGCTGTAATTAAATATCTGCATAAAAAAGGATTGACTCCAAAACAAATTTTCGAAGATATGCAGTGTACATTGGGGCAATCCTGTCCATCATATACGACAGTAAAAAAGTGGGCAGCTGAATTCAAGCGGGGACGAGTCAATATCGCAGATGACCCTCGCCCCGGGAGACCAACCACTGTGACCAATCCACATAATGTGGCAATTATATGCGAGATGATAATGCAAGACCGACGATTAAAAGTAAGGGAAATAGCTGACATCGTAGGCATCTCCTATGAAAGAACCCAAAACATTATAGTCAACGAATTAGGTTTTTCAAAGGTGTCGGCGAGATGGGTTCCGAAGCTCCTTTCAGTGGAACAAAAAATCACTCGTCTAACAATTTCACGCGACTGTCTCGACTTGTTTGAAGCTGACCCTCAAGACTTTTTGGACATATATGTTACTATGGATGAGATGGGTCCATCACTACACGCCCGAGACTAAACAGCAATCAAAGCAGTGGGTTCGTGCTGGATCTCCGCCATCCAAAAAGGCAAAGGCCATTTTGTCGGCGAATAAAGTCATGGCATCAGTCTTCTGGGACGCAAAGGGAGTAATAATGGTTGACTATCTCCAGAAAGGTACCACTATAAACTCTGACTGCTATTGCGACCTTTTACGCCGATTACGAGAAGATCTGAAAGTAAAAAGACCTGGATTGTTGACAAAAAAAGTTCTCTTTCACCAGGACAATGCACGTGTGCACACGTCAATAAAATCGATAGCAGAAATTCACAACTGTGGGTTTGAATTATTGCCCCACCCGCCCTATTCGCCTGATTTGGCACCATCGGACTTCCATCTATTTCCAAATTTAAAAAAAACACATGGGCGGTAAGAAATTTTTTACCAACGACGAGGTCCAAGCAGAAGTGGACACCTATTTTGAAGGCCTGGAGGAAAGTTTCTTCAAAAGTGGTATAATGGCTTTGGAATCCAGATGGAACAAGTGCAAAGAGCTCGACGGGGACTACGTAGAGAAATAAAAATATTAAATAAAATCTTTGGATTTGATTTCATACTTAGGCCGTGAACTTTCCAATCACCCCTCGTATTTAGGACGCCCAGCTTTCTGGCCGCAGTTTGTGCTTTAGACTCAATGAAGCTGCCGAAGCTGAGGACTGAACTCAGCTCCATGCCGAGGAGTTCCAGGCTGTCGGCAATAGGTACAGATGCACCCCGGAAAGAAGGAGTCAGGTCGAATGGACTCCGTTTTGCGGAAAATAGACACGTCTGCGTTTTGGAGGCATTGAACGTGACCAGATTGTCATCACCCCACTGGGAAACGAGACTAAGGGTCAAGTTCATTCGCTCAACCATGGCCTCTCTCTGTGAACGTATATCCTCCCTGCTGTCCCCTGCACTAGCCAAATATCTCTTTTCTATACAAAATCGCTCCCGGATCCAGGAATTGCTGGTTTTCGCCATACAAATTTAGTATTGAGAGCGTTCTCTACTATTATGTGTAATTTTTATCCGTATTTGTTATTTTAGCAGAAGAACGGCGTGCAGGCTCAGCGCGTTCGCCGGTGGCGGGCGGGGGCGGGGGCGCGCTCGCGGCGGAGGCGGGCGGCGCGCCCGCCGCCTGGGGGCGCCGCGCGCTGCTCGACAACACGCCGCCCACCACGCCCGACAGCAGCCTCGACATGTCGCCCATGAGGTCAGTCTCACCAAACCCTCGAGGCCTAGGCTTCTATCTGTAGTTCGCCGGTGGCGGGCGGGGGCGGGGGCGCGCTCGCGGCGGAGGCGGGCGGCGCGCCCGCCGCCTGGGGGCGCCGCGCGCTGCTCGACAACACGCCGCCCACCACGCCCGACAGCAGCCTCGACATGTCGCCCATGAGGTCAGTCTCACCAAACCCTCGAGGCCTAGGCTTCTATCTGTAGTTCGCCGGTGGCGGGCGGGGGCGGGGGCGCGCTCGCGGCGGAGGCGGGCGGCGCGCCCGCCGCCTGGGGGCGCCGCGCGCTGCTCGACAACACGCCGCCCACCACGCCCGACAGCAGCCTCGACATGTCGCCCATGAGGTCAGTCTCACCAAACCCTCGAGGCCTAGGCTTCTATCTGTAGTTCGCCGGTGGCGGGCGGGGGCGGGGGCGCGCTCGCGGCGGAGGCGGGCGGCGCGCCCGCCGCCTGGGGGCGCCGCGCGCTGCTCGACAACACGCCGCCCACCACGCCCGACAGCAGCCTCGACATGTCGCCCATGAGGTCAGTCTCACCAAACCCTCGAGGCCTAGGCTTCTATCTGTAGTTCGCCGGTGGCGGGCGGGGGCGGGGGCGCGCTCGCGGCGGAGGCGGGCGGCGCGCCCGCCGCCTGGGGGCGCCGCGCGCTGCTCGACAACACGCCGCCCACCACGCCCGACAGCAGCCTCGACATGTCGCCCATGAGGTCAGTCTCACCAAACCTTCGAGGCCTAGGCTTCTATCTGTAGTTCGCCGGTGGCGGGCGGGGGCGGGGGCGCGCTCGCGGCGGAGGCGGGCGGCGCGCCCGCCGCCTGGGGGCGCCGCGCGCTGCTCGACAACACGCCGCCCACCACGCCCGACAGCAGCCTCGACATGTCGCCCATGAGGTCAGTCTCACCAAACCTTCGAGGCCTAGGCTTCTATCTGTAGTTCGCCGGTGGCGGGCGGGGGCGGGGGCGCGCTCGCGGCGGAGGCGGGCGGCGCGCCCGCCGCCTGGGGGCGCCGCGCGCTGCTCGACAACACGCCGCCCACCACGCCCGACAGCAGCCTCGACATGTCGCCCATGAGGTCAGTCTCACCAAACCTTCGAGGCCTAGGCTTCTATCTGTAGTTCGCCGGTGGCGGGCGGGGGCGGGGGCGCGCTCGCGGCGGAGGCGGGCGGCGCGCCCGCCGCCTGGGGGCGCCGCGCGCTGCTCGACAACACGCCGCCCACCACGCCCGACAGCAGCCTCGACATGTCGCCCATGAGGTCAGTCTCACCAAACCTTCGAGGCCTAGGCTTCTATCTGTAGTTCGCCGGTGGCGGGCGGGGGCGGGGGCGCGCTCGCGGCGGAGGCGGGCGGCGCGCCCGCCGCCTGGGGGCGCCGCGCGCTGCTCGACAACACGCCGCCCACCACGCCCGACAGCAGCCTCGACATGTCGCCCATGAGGTCAGTCTCACCAAACCTTCGAGGCCTAGGCTTCTATCTGTAGTTCGCCGGTGGCGGGCGGGGGCGGGGGCGCGCTCGCGGCGGAGGCGGGCGGCGCGCCCGCCGCCTGGGGGCGCCGCGCGCTGCTCGACAACACGCCGCCCACCACGCCCGACAGCAGCCTCGACATGTCGCCCATGAGGTCAGTCTCACCAAACCTTCGAGGCCTAGGCTTCTATCTGTAGTTCGCCGGTGGCGGGCGGGGGCGGGGGCGCGCTCGCGGCGGAGGCGGGCGGCGCGCCCGCCGCCTGGGGGCGCCGCGCGCTGCTCGACAACACGCCGCCCACCACGCCCGACAGCAGCCTCGACATGTCGCCCATGAGGTCAGTCTCACCAAACCTTCGAGGCCTAGGCTTCTATCTGTAGTTCGCCGGTGGCGGGCGGGGGCGGGGGCGCGCTCGCGGCGGAGGCGGGCGGCGCGCCCGCCGCCTGGGGGCGCCGCGCGCTGCTCGACAACACGCCGCCCACCACGCCCGACAGCAGCCTCGACATGTCGCCCATGAGGTCAGTCTCACCAAACCTTCGAGGCCTAGGCTTCTATCTGTAGTTCGCCGGTGGCGGGCGGGGGCGGGGGCGCGCTCGCGGCGGAGGCGGGCGGCGCGCCCGCCGCCTGGGGGCGCCGCGCGCTGCTCGACAACACGCCGCCCACCACGCCCGACAGCAGCCTCGACATGTCGCCCATGAGGTCAGTCTCACCAAACCTTCGAGGCCTAGGCTTCTATCTGTAGTTCGCCGGTGGCGGGCGGGGGCGGGGGCGCGCTCGCGGCGGAGGCGGGCGGCGCGCCCGCCGCCTGGGGGCGCCGCGCGCTGCTCGACAACACGCCGCCCACCACGCCCGACAGCAGCCTCGACATGTCGCCCATGAGGTCAGTCTCACCAAACCTTCGAGGCCTAGGCTTCTATCTGTAGTTCGCCGGTGGCGGGCGGGGGCGGGGGCGCGCTCGCGGCGGAGGCGGGCGGCGCGCCCGCCGCCTGGGGGCGCCGCGCGCTGCTCGACAACACGCCGCCCACCACGCCCGACAGCAGCCTCGACATGTCGCCCATGAGGTCAGTCTCACCAAACCTTCGAGGCCTAGGCTTCTATCTGTAGTTCGCCGGTGGCGGGCGGGGGCGGGGGCGCGCTCGCGGCGGAGGCGGGCGGCGCGCCCGCCGCCTGGGGGCGCCGCGCGCTGCTCGACAACACGCCGCCCACCACGCCCGACAGCAGCCTCGACATGTCGCCCATGAGGTCAGTCTCACCAAACCTTCGAGGCCTAGGCTTCTATCTGTAGTTCGCCGGTGGCGGGCGGGGGCGGGGGCGCGCTCGCGGCGGAGGCGGGCGGCGCGCCCGCCGCCTGGGGGCGCCGCGCGCTGCTCGACAACACGCCGCCCACCACGCCCGACAGCAGCCTCGACATGTCGCCCATGAGGTCAGTCTCACCAAACCTTCGAGGCCTAGGCTTCTATCTGTAGTTCGCCGGTGGCGGGCGGGGGCGGGGGCGCGCTCGCGGCGGAGGCGGGCGGCGCGCCCGCCGCCTGGGGGCGCCGCGCGCTGCTCGACAACACGCCGCCCACCACGCCCGACAGCAGCCTCGACATGTCGCCCATGAGGTCAGTCTCACCAAACCTTCGAGGCCTAGGCTTCTATCTGTAGTTCGTCTTAATTAGCATTAGAAAAAAGGTAAATAATCTTGATGTGTCTTTTAATGGAAAAACACGTTTTAAAAATAAGTCATGACAAATATGTAACAATTATGAATCTAATACGAACATATATTCTTCTGCTTTCATAAATAATAGTTACTGATCTTTTTAAAAGCGTTTTACAATTAAAAGACATGTCAATGTCACTTTTCTTCTTTCTAATGCTAAAAAACGAACTAGGCTAGATCTTGTACTGAAGACTACTATTGAACAGCAGGGATGATCAGCAGCGAGATCTTGTTAGAGAAGCTATCGCGTCACTTATCGCTGCATAAAATCGTTGAGGGAGACGAGCGAAGTGTAAAGTAAAAATAATAAAAAGACAGGAAACCATCCTTGGTTTAGATAAAGATAAATAAGATTGCAAGATTGAAGATTTACTCGTACAATGCTTGGGTGAAAACGATGTACTGAATATGATATACGCGGAGGAATAAACTTTGCCATTTAGCTGATTTTCTTTTCTTTTCTTTCTTCTGTGATAGTGTTCTTGCAAAAATATGTAACTTTAAATTATTACAGGGAACGGCGCATTTCGGAGCGAGACAGTCCGATGGAACGGAAAGAAGACGAAGACGACAGGCGTGAGAATGACGCCTCTGCCATGGACATTGACAAGTCTCATGGTAAGCAAATCGCGTAAACGCTTTCAAAGTGTTTATGCTCGAACAGCGTCATGTTTCTATACTCCTTTTAGTTACATGTCTTAATTTAGAAATACGTTACAAAACTTTGCTTATCCAACCACTTGGCTTATTTATTATTAATATTTTATGAGGCAGGTACAAGTTGCAGCTCTTCACAAAGTAGTTTCGAAGTCGGACGCATTTAATACATCATTTATAGATGCACTGGATAGCCGGCCGGATACCGGATAGTTATATTGCTTGATTTCGGAGTTAACAGAATTGGAATAAGAAACAGTCACGGTCATAATCGTACTCGTTTATTATTTTAAAACAATTTAAACATTCCACTCACTTGCACGCGCACTCATTTCGAACCTAGAAATGAGTCCGCGCGAACATAAATTACGAAATAGGTAAAAACCTGCACAATGCACAGCTGAAAAGCCGAAATGTAGGTATAGTTCCGCCGGCCGACGGTCACGCCGAATATCCGGTATCCGGCCAAACAACTATTCGTTGCATCTCTAATTTAAATCAACCGATATTGTTCTGACTACGTGTAACGGTGGGTGTTCGTTCGTGCAGCAGGCGCCCGGTCGCGCAAGGCGTCGGAGTCGTCGTGCGCGGGCGGCGCGGGGGGCGCGGGCGCGGGCGCGGGGCGCGGGCGCCGGCGCGCGCGCCGCGACACGGACGACGCGCGCGCCGACCACCCGCCCGACCTCAAGTACAACTTCTTCATCGAGCTCGGTCAGTCACCCCTCTTTACAGCTCCATTCAAACACATTTACGGCTCATTTAGACGATGCGATAACTTGCATGTGAGTTTCATTACATGCGGTTTTTGATCGGTCGGTTGAATTGGACGTAACCGACAGTCCGCAATGTAACTAAAATCGCATGCGAGTTCACGCGCCGCCTAAACCAGCCCTTAGGCCCACTTAGACCATTGTACTAACCCAGGGTTAAGCGGTTAAACCTGGAGTTGCCAAGGTTACCAGTACAATTTGACATTAGGTTAACAGTTTAACCGCTTAACCCCGGGCTAGTGGATTGGTGCAAGTGCACCTTAGAAGTTTAGCTTGGCCTTTATGGGAGACCAAACCGGGACCGATCCTCACCACAGAAGAAATAATAGTACTCCCGTACAGAAAAGACACTACCTACAAACCCGAAGTTTGACAGCGCTTCAAGATCGAATCATGCTATACCTTTCTAATATATGGCACTATCCCTTTCGGCTATTTAGGGTTGTCAAAATTCAAATGATTATCTTATTTGTGGTCGTGCACGCAAAAGGAAGTAGTGCCAACCCTAATAATTGCTCGGACCAATGCTGAGCCGAACGGAGCCGAATTTGACCGAAGTCAGGAGTGTCTCCCCACTGTCCTCACTTAGGACTATAAGTACTCCCACAGACAGGTTTTCCAAGTCTCGCAGTCACCATACAGAAGCGCTCTATTACGGTGATGTCGCACCGAAATCTCACATAAATTTAACATATTTTGCCTCCTTATGCATTCAATTTATTATTATTAAAACATTGTGTTTGTTTTAGACCCGTCATGGGACTGCCAGACTCGCATCAACGTGCTGACGACGCGACTCGCGGACCTGCGCAAGGCGTACCACTCGGTGAAGGCCGAGCTCGCCGCCATCGACCGCCGACGGAAGAAGCTGCGCCGCAAGGAGAGAGAAGGTGAATATTTCTTAGTTACAAAAAAATTATCACAATAAACCAAGTTTACATTTTGGCAATGTGAGATATTTTTGAGTTTTCTCCATGCAGAAAAGCTCGCTAGTTTGGACACTTTCCGGCACAGCAATAATATTACTTCGAGTTGAGGCAAATGAAATGCTGTCATACTTACTTTACTCTTTGACACATACTATCCACTTTTATTGATGATTGTATTTCTGCCCTAACACGAATCTGCCATAACCAGATTCTGCCGTAACCAGAATCTGCCCTTAACCGAATAAAAGACAAACGTGTGCGCCGCACCGTATACCGATCGGAAGGGCCTGAATGACAAGCGTGGGTCCTCTACTATTACGACTTCATGCGTAGCAATAGAGAAACAATTAAACTTCATTGACCGAAAGTAAAATAAATGATCTTTTCTCAAAAATGGACGACAAAGTCGACTTTGCCGTCTAAAAAATAGGTCGCGAAGCGCGTAGTTTATGGTCAGTCAAAAATTAAAAAGTTAAAAACATTGCAGTCTCGATTTTGGGACTGCAATGTTGCATACAAATTCCATTATTTGTCGAGTTCCAAACTTTTTAAAAGTTGAAATGACCATACCAAATGAAGGCACAGGTCCATTAAACAGCCAAACAGATGATTAGTACCGCGACTATTTAGATGTCTCAAATAGGTTGGCGTATTTTTGGCAGAAAAATACACTTCTTTTTTTTATTAAAAAAAGTAAAAAGGCGGGAAGGGCTTTTTTTTGTCAAAATATATATGTACGAACGTTGCTTTTGTAAAATATTTCTATGATATTTATATTTCTTGCACCATTTTTGAGAAAAGCACTATATATGACTCGGCTGGAAGGCTACTTGCTGGCTTCGGATTCAATTAAACGGACTCCCAAGGTCGTCCGTTTAAAACGAAACCTCAGCCTGCAAGTAGCTACTTCCGAGCCTCGACAATAATGTACTATTCTACGCTGAATACTCAGCGAGCGGACTTAAGATCAACTGTATGAAATGCCTGATGTTTTAGCTCAGCGGTCGGCAACAGGCGGCCCGCGAACCTCTCACTTGCGGCCCGCGAGCCTCCCTGGCTATTTTGTATGTAATATTAATATTGACAAACGACAATGTCTGATAAAGTCATAAATAATAACAACGTCCGGCGCGCGTCAACTTCGTTAACTACTATGTGGCCCTTGGCTGCTAAAAGATTGCCGACCGCTGTTTTTGCTTATTGCATCCTTGCCGAATTTACCATTTTTTAACGTTATTTTGATTAGATTTTCTAATAGTTGTTTTTTTTTTCAGCCGTGAAGGCAGCGAAGGCCGCTTGCTCATGATGAAGGCAGTAGGAGCCCTGATCTCAGCCGCCGGCGCCACCACACAGTTCATTCGTTTTAGAATGAACGGGCACGCGACCTTGCCTACTACAAGTTACGATACGTTGAAAAGCTAGAACATTAGCATGTAGAATCTGTATTGTTATTATGGTTATTATGCCTATCTTACAACCTCGTTGTATGAATTTTCATCGTATCTAAATCGTAATTTATTGTAATGTTTCGTCTGAATAATTTAAAGGCTCGAACGCATGGTTTGATGCCGAAGTATTGTAATTGTATGTATATGTAATTTATAGTTTCGCAAATGTTACCTCGAATTATTTTATCTATATTTTCTACAGGTATGTGCATTGAGTTATTATTACTATAAAGCCATACTAAACAATTAAATTGTCGCGATCGCAATCTGTACCACGCGACTGAAATGTCGTAAGCGCGGTAAAAGTCGCTTACGCGTTTAGGTCGCGAGATTCACGCTCCGCTTCTATTGTTTGTTATCAAAACGACAGCAAATCATGGCGCATAATGGTTCTTTGTACCGGTTCTATACGTTTAATAATAGTTCAATGGGTATGTGGGAATAAGTGAAAGTACATATTTAGCAATATTGTTATTGTGCAATTATGCGGAATCAGGACAGAATATTGCTTTCATAAATATATACATGGACTCGATGTCATACAATAAATATGAAAGAAATACATTATTTATTATATTTGAAGACTGATCGATCGAAATATGGGATAAATGTATTTGACACATTTTTATCTAAGGTTTATAATATTTCTTCGATTTATTACGTCGTTTATTTGAATATAGACAGTTTTATTGATATGAGCTTTTCATTTCGCCTGTCCTTTGGTGGTATTCCACCTATCCAATTTCTTTGTCCAGTCGACGTCAAAGACATGTTTACATTTTTCGCGTTATTACCAAGGCATAAGGTGCAAAAGTGTAAACATATCATTGACGTCAACTGTCCAATGTGAATTGCATTTCGCATTTTGTTTTAACGAGAGAGTGAGACGCACTGACCCACCCTTATACAAACAACACACAGCGAGGCTGAGGTACCAAATGAAATAACACACAATTTATAGTTTGTAAATATTTTTTTATTTAAATGTACAACAAAGCATTAAATGTTGAAACAATCACACTGAGTTGTCGGTTGTTGTAAAACGGTGGTGCGGTAAAAACACTTAAGTGTAATCGTCCAATCTTAACCTACTCCCCATCTAACCCATACACTACCTAGCGTAACTAATTTTCTGGATATTTCGCTGTAAGGATAGATTATTTAAACTACATCGATATTCAAGTCTCCAATATAAAGAGAGGGTAAACTCATGGCACGCACCATTTGGTGACAGACCATGGTATCTGCTGTTAAGAACGAGTGAATGTGCCAGCAAAAGTTTACTGTACTGTTAAATTTTGAATTACACTTCGCTTTTTGTGTACGTTTTGCTACCATGTTTACCTGGAGGTATGCAGTAGAGAGTGTACACGAAAAAGCAAGCGTGATGCGACAGCAAAGGTATATTGATTGCACTAGATGAGTAGTCTAAGAATTAGGTACGTGCTTCGAATTCGACAGCTACACGAGACGGCGCTATACGGCTCAGTACTTTATGCTGTAACTATGGTAGTCAAAACTTTGCGTTGGACACTTTAGTGACCACAACACACGACGTAGTACAGAGCGTTCTGTTTCGGTTGTCAATCTAGGTGGCACATTTTTTCTTAGACTTTACCTCTATTATGCCGGGGCCACACTAACGGGAAACGCCGTTCATTATCGCGATAATCAACGGCGTTTCCCTTTAGTGTGGCCGCGGCATTACAATCAATAACTCTCTGAGCTTGGAGTCAAGACCTGTACGTATTTAGTTTTGAGATCAGTGTTTAGTTACGCCGGCTCGGTTTGTGCTAGTAGTAGTTGGGGTATTGCGGCCACGGGTGCGGGTGGTGCTGGTAGGGCCCGGGCGGCTGCTGGTAGCCCCAGGGCGGCTGGTAGGGCGGCGCGTAGCTCTGCTCGTAGGACTGCGTGGTGGCGGCAGGGGTCTGGTAGTAGGCGGAGCTGGCCGCCGTCGTCGTCGAACTAGCGGCCGCTTCCTTTTTCTTCGTGTCTGTGCTTGCGCTGGAATACAGTTTTTCGGTTAGAATGCCGACTCTTGTGAAGTGCAAAACATATATATGGTTAATCGCCGACTATTAATATCACCAAAGGCGTAGCGGGAGGGAGGAGGGGCATACATTGTGACGCCGTTGACGCCATTTTATCATTTGTAATGTAATACAGTGGAACCTGGATAATTGCAATCTCAAGGGACCGGCCATTTTTTGTCAATTAACCAGGTTTTTCATTTAAGCAGGTCATGTCAATTAACGAGGTTCAAAAAATCGTTGTGTCAATTATAGAGGTCCTCATTAATAGAGGTTGCGTTCTGACAAATTTCTTTTATGGAGGTGCAAATAACCTTTGAAAGTAGATTTACACGCTTACGTTCTGGGTTTTTGGTCTTTATATTGCTTATGTCTATACTTGTACTTTTACACTACATTAATTACTACTTTATTTTCTTATTAATCATTTGGGCTTAAAAAAAATCCCTTGAATTGTAGAAGAAAGTTTTATTAGAATGTAACTTTACATACTTTGTTTTTGATTTAATTAAAAGTATTTCACCTACTACAGGCTGTGATAGTTACCCAATAAATAAATTGAATTCGGGATGAAGATATAAATAAAATGATCATTGCTGTTAATACATATATTATTTCTGCTGTCTACAACTACATTATTTCAATTATAGAGGTAATAAGTTAGACTCGTTTCAATAATAGAGGTAAAAAGAAGAGCAAAAATAACGGATTTTTTTAGCACAGTGTCAATTATAGAGGTCTTAGTTGCGATGTGGTCAATTACAGAGGCAAAATTACGAAAAGCACTAAAATCTAAATTGCAATTGTAGAGGTTCCAAAATTTCAATTATAGAGGCCTTTTGGTCTCAAGGGACCGGGACCGGACTTTTGGTTGCAATTATTGAGGTTTTCCATTTATCCAGGTGCCAATTAACCAGGTTTCACTGTATCGAAAGGTTAACTTTTTTTAATTTGTCGTCTGTACTGGTGGGAGAGAGGAAAGGTACATACATATAGTCCAGCAAGTCAATTTTGTCAGTAGAAAACGGTGGTAAATTAGTAAAATAAAATCGATCTCCCGTACCAATTTTGAAATTGTTGCCTTTTTCTACTGACAAATTGGTCTGTGAGACTATATTTACCGGGTGCGTATACTGACTTGGGCGGCGGCGGCACGTCGTGCTTGTCCTTGCGCGCGCGCTTGCGCAGGTGCTTGGCGAGCGCGCGCGCGTGCGCGGCGGCGGCGCGCGCCGCGGCGGCGCCGCCGAGCTCCTCGGCCAGCTCGCGCCGCCGCCACGCCAGCGCCGCGCTCGTCTCCAGCTCCGCGCCCTCCTGCTTCTCGTACGACGATACCAGCTCTGGAAAAGATGGCAAACGTATGGAAACGTGTAATAGTACATTATTGTCGAGGCTCGGAAGTAGCTACTTGCAGGCTGAGGATTCGTTTTAAACGGACGACCTTGGGAGTCCGTTTAATTGAATCCGAAGCCAGCAAGTAGCCTTCCAGCCGAGTCATATATAGTGCTTTTCTCAAAAATGGTGCAAGAAACATAAATATCATAGAAATATTTTACAAAAGCAACGTTCTTACGTATATATTTTCACAGAGAAAAGCCCTTGCCGCCTTTTTATTTTTTTAATAAAAAAATAGAAGTGTATTTTTCTGCCGAAAATACGCCAACCTATTTGAGACAGCTAAATAGTCGCGGTATTAATCATCTGTTTGGCTGTTTAATGGGCCTGTGCCTTCATTTGATATGGCCATTTGAACTTTTAAAAAGTTTGGAACTCGACAAATAATGGAATTTGTATGCAACATTGCAGTCCCAAAATCGAGACTGCAATGTTTTTAACTTTTTAATTTTTGACTGACCATAAACTCCGCGCTTCGCGACCAATTTTTTAGTCGGCAAAGTCGACTTTGCCGTCCATTTTTGAGAAAAGGCTTATATAGACGGTGCGGGAACTCTAGAACATTACATTGGTGTGTACTCGTAGTTGGTTCAAAAAAAATGGTACCATTTACTTTTCTTCGCAAATCCATCAACTTTTGGGTTATTTAGACTCAGAATCACGAGTACTATTGAATGAGGCAAAGAAAAAAAGTGTCCCCAATTTTTATACAAATTTTTGGGCCAGTTTTTTAACAGTTTTGTGCGTTACACAACTAAATTTTATTT